>NC_046376.1:22065935-22360160 GCF_011125445.2 Fundulus heteroclitus | reverse complement strand
CGCACAAGGTTTAAGGTAAAAGTCGGATCTGAACGTTCACACACCCCCCCCCCCCCCCCCCCCCCCCCCCCCCCCCTTCGTTTGTTGCACAGTTACCCCTTTAATCCGGCCCCTCTTGTTGTCTGCAGGCCTTTGTTGCCATTGGCGACTACAACGGCCACGTTGGTCTGGGAGTGAAGTGCTCCAAGGAGGTAGCCACGGCTATCCGTGGAGCCATCATCCTGGCCAAGCTGTCGATCGTTCCAGTCAGGAGAGGCTACTGGGGCAACAAGATCGGCAAACCCCACACTGTCCCCTGCAAGGTGACGGGCCGCTGCGGGTCCGTGCTGGTGCGCCTCATCCCGGCTCCCCGCGGTACCGGGATCGTGTCCGCCCCCGTGCCCAAAAAGCTGCTCATGATGGCCGGTATCGACGACTGCTACACCTCCGCCAGGGGCTGCACCGCCACCCTGGGCAACTTCGGTAAGCCTCCTCTGGGCTTTTCAGGCCTGCAGGCGCAGAAACGTGCCTTTGGGTTTCTCCCTGCTCTGCTCGGCTTCACCTCGGCAGTGGTGCTGCTGTCGTTATCGGGAGAGAAAGTAACGAATAATGCACGGCAGAAAGACGTATCAGTGGTCTTCTCTGTTCCCAAAAAAGTGCTATTCAACAAACTTTTTTTTTCTTCTAAAACAGTTCTGTGTGTTTTACTAGTTTTTCTTGTGCATCATCTAACAACTGCCTCTTCCACAGCTAAGGCCACCTTTGATGCCATCTCAAAGACCTACAGCTACCTGACCCCAGATCTGTGGAAGGAAACCGTTTTCACAAAGTCTCCATACCAGGTCAGTAGAACAAATGCTTAAATTTATTTATTTTTTAGTTGTCTGTTCAGTTTTAGTAAAACAAATTTCTTGTTTTGCAGGAGTTCACAGACCATCTGGCTAAGACTCACACCAGGGTGTCTGTGCAGAGGGGCCAGCCCGTGCCACCTCCAACCTCCTAAATGTTTTGTACAAAAGATCGTTTAATAAACGTTCAGACGTACCATGTGTTGGACTTTTTGCTTCTGTTGCAACTTGTGAAAACTGGAATTTGAGTTTAGTGTTTTCTGTGGGGTGGAGAACAAAGATTATATTGGATAAATATCTGATAGGTTATTTTCCAGATTAAAATTTTTAAGGTTAAATTGATTTGCTATATTGAAGTGAAATACATCATTGTCTAACATTTTTACTATAAGTGGGTAAAATGTAATTAAAAAAAATTGACATCAGTGATGAGGTTTTGCTTTCAGACAGCTCAGCCCCCTTAACGGCTCTTAATTTAGGATCTTCAGTAGCCGTATATTTTACCTTTAACTTCAAAAAGTAACAAATTTGTTTGAGCGGCCTTATAGTTGGCCTAATTTCAGTAGGGGTTCCTTAAATGATTTGATGCTGATGTTTTAAAGATTTTAGTTTTTCTGTATTTGCAAAACTGATGCCAAATTATAACCACAAGAAGCTCAATATTCCTAATTTTTACACGGAAGGCTGCACATTTTTTGTAGACATTATGAGAACTGTTATTTCACAACTTTCTCATAATTTACCCCCTAAAGGGAGTCACAAGTCTGACATTGTTAATTTGGGTGTCAGGCTGAAAAGTTTGGGAGCACCTGTTTTGGAGAATATTAAGCGTAAAATAATTCATTCTAAAAGGTCTTTATTACTGTTTAAAAACTATTTTCAAACAGTTGTATCCAAGATAAACCAGCCTTAAAAATCAATGAAATAGTAACTTGCGACATTGGGAAATCAGATGCTAACCTTTTCTAGGGGAGCGGGGGGGCTACTGATAATCAGAATACAAGAAAATTCTGGTCTCAACATTTTGAAGGGCAAAATATTAAGTTCAAGTTTAAAGTATTTCAAGGTTAATTATTTTACATTAAGTATTTTTTTTTAAATGAAAAATCTGGCCTGGTTTACACATAGATTGGGAAATGTAAATATCAAACACCTGGACTGGGAGAAGAGGATCTGTAATGATAAATGAAATCATCTTAACTGAATATAACTTACCACCAGGCAGCACAGGTCAAGTTAGCAGCTAGCTGATTTATAACTTGGTTAAACAATCAACCCATGTACTGAAAGCAAAGACAGTTTTTAATCACATAAACTTTATTTTACAATTAATACACTGGACAGAAAGAGGACTGTTACTAAGCACTCTGGGCCTCAGCTGCCATCATTCGCTCCTTTTGCTTCATTAGACACTTCCTGGCGCTCGCATACGCTCCCAGGTCTCCATCTGGAAAGTAAGTAAGTAAAATTTATTTATATAGCACTTTTCTCAGATAAAAATCACAAAGTGCTTCACAGTAAAATACAAATACAAAAAAACCCCGGTATACAGCAATACTAAACAGAATTTTAAAACAAAATGGAAAGCATACAAACGAAACCATAAAACCCACATGTCTAATCAAAAGCCTGCTTGAATAGCAGCGTCTTTAGTTGCTTTTTAAAGGAAGCAACAAAGTTCAAACAATGTAAAGAGATAGGCAAAACATTCCACAGCCTGGAATGAGCGATCCCCTCTAGTTTTAAAATAAGTGCGTGGGACCACTAACAATGATTGGCCCAGTGACCTCAGACTATGGGTCGGAGTAAAGAATTAAGACCATATTTAAAATTTGACACCTTAAAAAACATCTCTATAAACAATCTAAACATACTCGTGCTTGAACTCAACCTTATTTTTTTGTAAGAATTAGATTTTTAAACAAAAAGATCAACAGATGTAACCTGGTTTTATAGAGGCCATGACCTGCCAGTTTTTGCTGTTTACATAAAAACTTAAATGCAGTAATAATAAATAAAGCCAGTGACCTACACGACTACATATGTGCAAAGTGTTGCATGTCAATACTGATAATAAAAGCATGATGACATCGTCACTTAGATGTAGTACTGCATCAGCAGCGAGGTCCTTACAGCGCGACTGGAAGTTCTTGGACACCTCCTTGAACTGCTGGATTTCTTTGGCGCAGTTCTGCTCGTAGCTGAAGCCCTCTCTCTGCTGACAGGCCCTCATTCGTTCCTGGATCACCTTCACGATCTCCTGATCCACCTTACTGTGAGGAGGTGAAGAAAAACAACAACCCACAGTGATGACCGCGTTCAGGAACACCGGTGAAGATTTCCCCGTCGGACATCTTTATTTAATCCTGTACACAAATGAACAGAATCAAAACCTGTTGGAAATAAGAAGGATAATGAGAACCTGCCCTCATCAACTGGGAAACGACTCGCTGCGAAGTAATGCTGGTTTTTCCATAACAGCTGACTTAATGCTGTTCCAGCATCCACTCCAATAACCTGTTAAAAACATTCTCTGACCAGTCTACTGGTCTCCTTGGCTTTAAAACAGCGGGCGTTAGCGTTGTAACGAGAAGACTTTTAATCTCTCTTCCTTATAAACCAGGTCTTGGCAACCTTCAGAACTGCTTCACTCACTACTGCAGCTGGTCTGGATCCACAAAACCTGCTTGAATCATAAATATAAAAGGTAAGAGTATTGCATTACGCCTACAATACAAATTATTTAACGGGTGAAGGATCACGACCATATCTGTTTGGGTTTTGGAAAAAAAAAAATACAGTCAAAACAATTTTTTTGAATGGAAGCTGTATTATATAAGGGAAAAAAATAAGATAAAACCATGTAGTTTGTGAATTAATGACTAAAATCAGGATTCCTTTAATAATCAGTCTCATTCTGTTGTGGGATTTTTTTTTATTTCTATACTGCACAAAAATACCTGACAATATCCTTTTATATCACGCTGATACTTGCAAGCATTGCTCACTTCTATATTGGTTTTGGCTGAAGCTATTTAGAACAACATTTGAGGGCCTGAAGAACCACATGTGGCTCCAGAGATGCTGGTTCTACACCCATTCGTCCTCTCCTGAGAGGGACCCCCCCCCATCACTGATGGACAATGAGAAGATTCCCACACAGGTTTAGATTTATGTTTTACTGATTTAGAACCTGGTTTTATTTGCAGGGTGCTTGCTCTTTTTCCAAATTAAAATTCCAGACTTTTTCCAGACTTTTTTAAAACTGATATTTTTTTCCCAAGACCTTAACTTTATGTACTTGTATACTTGTGTGCCTACTGCCTACTTCATTGGTTGAGATTGTACAAACTGTTTATTAGAAATGTTCATT
The DNA here is from genome assembly GCF_011125445.2 of Fundulus heteroclitus. Lineage (NCBI taxonomy): Eukaryota > Metazoa > Chordata > Actinopteri > Cyprinodontiformes > Fundulidae > Fundulus > Fundulus heteroclitus. The sequence goes on along the minus strand of NC_046376.1, from coordinate 22,355,960 downwards.
TTTATAGGCTAGTATTCAATGAACAAATGCATTATTCACAGTAAATTATGCTTTTACTGATGAAAACGTTTCAAAACATGAAAATCACCAGTACATGAATTTCACATCAAACAAGTGTTTGATTCCATTAGGCTAATATAGTACGTCACCAGTTAGTAAAATTATAGTTTTATAGCCTACCTTCCTATTTCTCATTACACAATACCTTTGAGCATACTGTAAAATTCTACCACACATTTTTTTCCCATACTTTATTAAGACTTCCACACAAAATTCAAGACTTTTCAAGGTCTGGAAAACAGTGTTTCAAAATTCCATACTTATTAAGACTTTCAAGACTTGCGCAAGCACCCTGTATTTGGGATTATATTCCATCATGAGCATTACGTTGCGTGCTTTCTGTCTTATATTCACTCACGCACTGTGCCTTCACTCACTAGTCTCTCCTCCACTGCATCTCCGCCTCGTAGTAGCAGGGGTAATCTCCCTCCTGGCACTCCGTCAGGTCGGGGACACGCCGGAACTTCTGGTGGTAGTAAACCCCCTTGTTTTTTGACCGGATGCTGTCAATAGTATCTGGATAAAGAACGGAGGAGGAGATTTAAAAAACCGAACGAAGGCCGCGCTAGCTTGCACGGCGTCCCGTTGTTAGCCCAGCTAGCTCCTCTTACCCTTAAATGTGGTGACAGGCAGGTCCACGGTGTATAAGAAGAGTTTAGACAGAATTAGAGCCGGGTTGGGCAGCGCCGTCTGCTTGTCCACGGCCGGGGTTTGCCGTGGAGGCTCAGGGTATGCCCCCTTTTCATAGTCTTGGGGCATTTTGCGCCTTGTTTTTGCCCAAGAATGCCCAGCTCCTGCAGTTCGACCTCGACAGAGCTCCTTTCCAGGTGGCGCATGCGCCGTAAGACACCGCGCAATGGCGAATTAGAGGTCATCAAAATAAAAGGTTCAAATTTCGTTTTGCAGCTGCGTATTTATTTTGAGATTAACTTGGAAAGGGATTTCGGAGAGGATAATCCAAAAAAGGCGAAACGATTTCTTTCCCCAAAAGGGCATAAAAAAATATTGAGGTTGAAGGGTAAAGGCAATGGGTTGAACTGTTATACCTTTTAAATACAATAGATGGCGCCAGAGAGATAATAATGCCACAAGTCAAAACAAATCAATGAATTTTAAAATGTTCGATCATCTAAATGAAAATACAACGTGAACATTTAAATGTTTGATGATTTGATTAATGAAAATGCAAGTATTATGAAAATTAGATGTTAAAAAGCTTATTGAATTGTTTTAGTATTGCTTTTATTATCTCATGTTCCTGGTTTGCAGTATTTCGTGAATTTTTGTTTTATCTGCGAGCCTAAGCAGGTAAAGTTAGTCGGCGGGTCTCAAACTTCAATAGACAATTCTATTGTCCTGCAGATAAAGTGCAGATGAACTGTAGGGCAGGGGGTAATAATAATTAAAAACTGAACTATTATTTTAACATATAATCAAATCTAAATTAAATATTTATTTAGTATTTTTTCAGTTTGAAATAAAATATAGACATTGGTTCAAATATTAAAAGATTATTATGTAGAATTGTACATGATGGACAAATAATTCATACAATTTTTTCTACTGTTCATTTGGGAATATTTTTCATAACAGAGCGTAGCTTGTATCACGATATCCTCCACACTCACTGCCACAAAAGACTTTTACAAACTCCTAAAATTAACAATCTTTCCTCTAGAATAGCATAACAACAAACTAAATGACAAAAGTTTAAAAACACAACATTTATTATGAGTAAATTTATTTGTTCTTTTGCAAAATAACCAGTGCCACACTTATCCAGACCCTCGTTGTTAATCCTGTGTACTAGCCTTTTTGTCAGCAGGGCAATACTTACTATTCTCTAATACTATTTCCTACAATTTTGCGTGTCTTATGTCCTCTCTTATTCTCTCCTTTTATCCCATTGAAAGATAACCTGACAACAGCCAGCTGCATGTCTCGCTCCGCCTAGCTCCACTCACATACATCTGGGACATCGCTCATTGAAAATGATTTCCCCAACCAAATTTTTGGTCTGGCCAATCAGAACGCAGGGCGGGTGTTTCATGGATGTGACGTAGTGGAGAAGCGAAGGTGAGATCCCAACAACAATGGCGGCTCGCATCGAGGAAGCAAGCGTTAGCATTGATGCTGCTATTTCTTCCGTGTTATCCAATCTATCTGATATTGTTTCATTAAAAGAACATCAGAGAACGCCTCTGAAGGCTTTTGTTGGTGGAAACCATGTTTTCGCCCTTCTCCCGACCGGATTTGGCAAGTTTTGTTTTCCGCGCAACGCGGACGCGCCCCGGAGCAGTTAGCGGTTATCGCGAACCATATTGGGAGGCCTTTAGTCCTCGACGCGGTCGGCCCGGGATCGACTCCGACCCGCGGCGCTTTGCTGCCTGTCTTCCCCCCTCTTCCTGTCAGCTCACTGTCAATAAAATGCGCGCCACTACAGTGTTTCCTGCAGGAATTTGCTTATGCGAGGCGGACCGACTCGCGGAGCGGGGGGTGTACGACACGTTTTCCGCGGACCGACTCGCGGAGCGGGGGTATCCATGTGTTTTTTCCCTGCCATTCACGCACGCGCGAAAGCAACAACAACAAACTGCGTGTTAGCGTCACTTTTTTTTGGAATGTTGGCGAGGCGGTATGTTGGCCAGATAGCGCTGCGGGAAACCCTGCACTAGAGCCGCAAACACAAAAAAAAAGTTTTTTTTTTTCCTGCGTCGCTCTCATCAGCATCACGGGTTAGCTTCCGTGTGAGTGGTTGAAATAGCACGTCGATAAAGATGACAGACAAGTGGCTTATCCAATCATATGCAAGGAGTTTTGATAAGGCCCAGTCTTCAGTAAAGGCAATTCCTATGGCGGTGTCCCAGATGTATGTGAGTGAAGCTAGGCGGAGCGATACATGCATCTGGCTGTTGTCAGGTTAATTGAAAGACCCTGCAATGATCTTTTTCACTTTTCAGGCAGAGTCCATCAATTTTACTCAAAATGCCTTGAAATATCAAGTTCATACTTAAATGCTACCCAACAAGGATCCAAGGGACTTTTGAAACAGGCCAACAGCATTACCGTTCCATTACTGTACCCTACAATATGCAAACTGCTTTTTTTTCCTGACGTTCCTAGTAATTAGTTAAAGGCTCCCTGACAGTCTGATTAATAAAACAAAAGTCTGTTAAAGAGAGTCAGGGCTGATGATTGTTAGTTTTTAAAGTAAACTTTCGGAATGAGCTGTGTCTACAGGGAAACAAGAAAACTGTTTGATAATATCTGATTCCAGTCTTCTCTGGGATCACTCAGTTATTTTTATATCATATTCCATCTTTTAGTAGATCTATTTTCAGTTGATAACATGAGTATACGAGTGAGTAAACATGCTTATAGAGACCCAAGGAATTCAACTAAACTCTGAAAGGAAGTGGTTGTAGCAACAATATATATACATTGGAGCAAAGTCTCCAAATGTTTAACAGGGTTGAGTTTTGAGCTGAGAAAAAGGTTGGTCTAAAAGCTTCACGTTAGCCTGTATATCCAAGTCTGAGGGTTAGTGCTGAAAGACTATTTTCACTATCCAGGGTGAATCAGCACATTCTGGTTTGCCAGAGATTTACAGCTGCCCACGTTGGCAGGTCAAATTATTTTAGGAGAAACGTTTTATGGTCAGAGGGGACGAAGATTGAGATATTTGCCCACAATGACAAGAATATTGGAGGAGACAAGGTGAGGCTTCTAACCCTAAGAATACTACACTACTATACTGCACTGTCAAGGACGGAGGTGGCTGCATCAAACTGCCAGTGCTACTGGTGCATTGCACAAAATATAACATTAAATAATGCCGATTGTCTCCACATTCTTCAGTTTCTACTTAAAGTCAATAGACAGTTAAAACGCTGACTTATTTCAGTCTTATTAACAAGAGAGTAATGCCAAACACACTTCAGAAGCTGGTTTTGGAATGGATAAAAGAGGCTAATAAGCTTTTGGACTGGCCCCAAACTTAGCTCCATAGAAAGTTTGCAGACTATGCAATGTTGGCGTCAGGGTCCAGGAAATTAAAATGTGCTCTATAATTTCTGATATGAAGCAAGGTTTCATGCTTCAATCTTATCTACACGAGAAGTTTGTCAATTGCTTCAAAAAGCACATGGTTTCACTGCAACCTGTTAGGAGACATTTGTTCAAACATGGGTGGGGATTGCATAAATTCTTGAGTCTGCATGTATAATTTTGATCCTTTTTGGATTACAGAGGATCTGCGAATAATTTAAACCTGTTTGTCCACTTCTTGTTTTTATAATTAACCGAATTTGCAGGTTGCATCAGAGGATACAGAATAGTTAGAATTGCACAGTTAAACAGTTAAATCATCATTAAAAGCCCAAAGCTACAGCATGTGTGCTGTTAATAAGTGTATCCAAACTGTGAGTTTGCGCGGTAAAAATCTTGTTTCTCTTTGTGTCTCTTTTACAGAGACATCAAAGCGAGAGGACATTCAAACGGTCCGGGGCTTGCGTGCTCTGAAAACCATCTTTGTCAGGTGAAGACTTTACAGAAAGTGGTGCAGGCATTGGGTGGCTTATCTCCTGCACCAACCTTTAATTGAGAGACCAGCAGTCTCATACATAACTACACTGAGGTTTTCTGTGTTTCAGGGGGAAGATCAAGAAGAAGGCTTTCACCAACTACAGCAGGAAGTGGCAGGATGAGGCCGGAAAGAAGCAGCTGGATAAGGATTTTAATCTGATGAAGAAGTACTGTTTGGTCATCGGGGTTGTTGTTCACTCTCAGGTGGGCTCAGTCCAGCTGTTCTTCGGTGCATTAGTGTAACGACAGCTATTGATCTCACCTCATTTGCCTCCACTTCAAAAGCAGCAATCAGAACACATGCAAAAGAGAAAAGCTTTTGAATCCTTGGCACTTTGGCTCGTAACCGCGGCGGTGAGCCCGAGGAGGGGAACTGTGAAGCACAGCTTCAAATATCAGTTTAAAAATATTTTTCTGTGTCAATCCTGACAGTTTATTTGAAGCTTTGAAAAGTTCTCAGATTGTAAAATTGCTTCACACATCCTTTTGTCGCACAGAGTTGCTAAAATCTTGAGATGTTTTTAAATAGGACTTTTTTCGACATGCTGAGAAATGAATCTTATTATAGCTGGTGGTAAGCAAGATGCCTTTCATCCTCAGAGACATTGTCCAAGACTTCAGAGCTCGTTTTGCTTGTGGTTCCTTTGTCTGTGTCCAGATGCGGCTGTTGCCCGTAAAGCAGAAGAAGGCTCACATCATGGAGGTGCAGCTGATGGGGGACACAGTCCCCCCATCCAAAGTGGACGGTGCCAAAAAGCACCTGGAAAAAGCTGTGCCAAGTTCTGCCAACTGTGCTGTAGGTTGCTGCACTAACAGGGCTGTCCATAATATGCAGAAAAAGACAGATTGCATCAGTGCTTCCTGGTATTGGGAGTGACGAGTCGCTGGCATGCAAAGAAGCTCCCGAGAAAAACCCACAAGGGGCTGAGAAAGGTGGCCTCCATTGGTGCCTGGCATCCCGCACGCGTAGCCTTCACCGTAGCTCGGGCAGAAAGGCTATCAGCACCGTACAGAGATCAACAAGAAGGTAACCTGATACTGGACCAGAGTCCTTTATTTCCATTTTCTCAAACGTATAAATATACAACCAAATAGGGTAACATTTAATTTGATGAAAACTTATCATCTCCTCTGATGTTTTTTCTGTTATCAGAGTCATTTTTTATTGTCCCTCTGCAGGGAAATTGGTTTTGCAGTGTAGCGCGACAGACAACGTTCATATACAACAACCACAACGCTATTAACCATACATAAATTGAGGAATAAAATATTATCATGAGAGCAGTTAGATCCTTCTCACCGTCCTGAGGGGAGAAGCCCAACTCCACTGGGAGTGGGTGATCAGGGCAGGCACATTATTCAAGACATCAGACAGAGAGAGCTGCTGTATGCCAGTTATTTTCAGGTGTTTCGTATCGGCTGAGGTGTTCACATCCAGGATGGAAGGGTGGTGCAAAACAATACCTCCTTTAACTATAGCCTGAGCCAGAAAACCATCACTCCAATGGTATTCTCTCACTGCTCATAATAAAACCCCCATTTAAAGCACACTCCACATTTATTGGCATCCCTGGTAAAGATGAAAAATAATTTAAAATAAATAGTTGTCAGTTAAATTGTGGAATCTTAAATTGTAAAAATTGCTGCTTTTCTCTATTAGTGAGCTTTGGAGATTTTGATTAACCTTCCCCGTCATCCTTGCCAGTCAGCAGCAATACACAGTACCTTGCAAAAAAAATATTATATTCATATACTTATATTTAACATTTTGTAAGTTTTGTTTCATTACAACCAAAAACTTGGGATCTTAAATAATAGGCCAACACATAGCTAGAAATAATCAGGAAATGAAGGAAAAAGAATCCATGGTCTTGTTCAGAAATAAAAATCTGGAAGGTGTGGCATGCATTTGTGTTCATAGCCCTTTAATCTGATGCCCCTAAATTAAAAATGGTGCAACTAACTGCCCTTAGAAGTAAATTAACTATAAAACTAACACTGTACATCACCGTGAATGGTGATAGCGTTATGATGTGGGGTTGCTTCTCTTTATTGGTGAGAAGACAGATGGTAGGAAATTCAAGACAATCCAGGAGGAAAACCTGTTCAAGGCAGAGAAAGACTCCAGCGGGGCAACCACCACTAAACATGCAGCCAGAGGTCCAGTACTGTGGTTTACATCAAATCCTCTTTGTGTTTTAATGCCACATTCATATGGAGGGTTAAAGGGGACAATACTAAATAAATAAATAAAACATGAAATAAATAATGTGCCATGAAACGTCATAGCACATAAAGAAGTTGTTTTGTCTTACCCAGTGTGAGTGCAGCCAATCAGGTGTCAGAATCTCCTTAGTCCCGCCCCTTAAATTTGATGGGTGAAGGTGACAGTTTAAATTATTTCTTGATTGGTCTGCTGTGTAACACCATGAAATAAATAAATACACAGTGAAATAATTAAATGTATATTCAAATATATTTATTTAGCAAATATGACATTTAATTATTTAATGTCATAATTTAAAGGGCATATTTCATAATTTAATGGTGCATTTAAGTGTTTAATGACATTAAATAAAGAAACTGCACATTTAATTATTCAATGGAACATTTAATGGTACATTTATGTATTTCATTTTACATTTTATTATTCTATTTTACATTTCGTTATTTCATGGCACATTATTTATTTCATGATACATTTAATGATACATTTAATTATTTAATGGGACATTTAATGGTGAATTTATTTATTTCACTCTACATTTCATTATTTCATTTTAAATTTTATTATTTCCTGGTACATTTATTTATTTCATTGTATAATTACATTTATTTATTTCATTATATATGAATTTATTTAATATTGTCCCCTTTAACCCTCCATAGCGCTATTCGCCTCATATGCAGTTGTTTCAAAGTCTTTGATTATTTATAAAAAAAATTCACTAGTGTTTTTGTAGCCATTGTTTTTACAGGATGATCAACACCTTCCTTACTGGGACTTAAATGGCCCGCTCTCTTATCATCTCATGTTGGAAAAGCGGCTAAGTGGGCCTCTTTATTATGCCATATTTGTAGCTCAGCAAAACAGGAAGCCATGTGTTACTGAGTAAGGTTCCTTGACATAAAAAACAAACTTTAAACAATGCAAAGTAGAAATTAAATATTGCACCTATTCATTTATGGAGTCACTGGGGATGCCATTTGGGATTTTTTTCCCCCTGACTTAATAAATCTTACAGCCTGGATTCCTTTTAAAAATTTCTGTGTGAGAAAATGATTCTGTAATCAAAGATTCATTTATTTTAAGGCTTTTTTTTAACTAATTTTTACCAGAGATACCAACATATGTGGGGGTGATGTATAAGTCAACGAACCCTTAATGGTTTTGGTATGTGGTCACGTATTGTTTCTACGTGACATGATACTTATCAAAAAAATTGTATTTAGTTTTTTCTAACATATCTGATGCTTTATTGATCATACGAAAAATAACAAAACTGTATATGGCTTTTGTTATAGATGTAAAGGTTCTTGAGGTTATCTTCTGCATAAAATATAACGTTTCCTGAGCCATCCTGATGAAAATATTGTCCTCCATTGTCTTCTTTTCTGGATTTTATCTCATTAGAGAGGTGTTCCCCACTATGGTAAAGTAACTAATGATTTTGTCGTGGTGAAAGGTTACATTGTGAGCGCTAATAAATGTGTCCTAACCCTCAGAAAGGTAAGAAAAGTCAATTTCACACAAAACCTAGTACGCTAAAGTTGGAATTACGCTTTAAGTTCATCGACACTTAAGTTCATCGACACCGTTTCCAAATTCGGCCACGGGCGCTTTCAATCGGCCCAAGAGAAAAGAGCCTTTACGGTGAGGGGAAGACGACTTGTATTCAAGCTCAAATCCAACACTCACAAAGCAACAACTGTATAAATCACATAATATATTTAGCGGTCTGAAGTTGTTGTTTTTTCAACTATAACCTCTGCTATATTCATAGGGGCCCCAGAAAAAAGATCCTCTAAAGACAATGCTGCAAACTCTGCCAGAGGAGGCCTGAAAGAAAGGCTGATATTCCTGCAGCATAATACATTTATTTCACTTTTTCAGAATGTGGTCTTTTTAAACTAGCTTTTTTTTTTTTTTAAGAATAGGAACTGGAATAGATGTCTGTTTTTCTATTAGCTGTGATGTCTGCAAATTAAACTTTAATAAAGGAACACCTTTTGAAATTTCAAGTAAGTTTCATTTCTAGAAGAAAAGTAAAATGAATGACATGCAAAGTGGATGGACGGACGGGGGGATGGAGACTTTTTTTTTTGTCTTGTGCAGTTCCAGTTTGCATCACTTTAAAAAGACATTCATTAGCTAATGTAATATCAGTCATTAAACTCTCTGTAGGTGGCACTTATCCTGGCTTTGACGGTCCCAACGTCACAGTTTGAGTTCAGCATGGCTTCCTTTGCTACTACAAGTTCAATTAGGGTGACCGCCAATCTGTCGCCCCCTAACACCACAAGGTTTCATCTCGATAGATGCATGACATCTCGTTTTCTTCAACATAATATTTGCTCTGCAGCCAAAGGGGTTGCACTATTCTGACAGGTATTCCTGAGACTCCATGGAAGACTGGTGGGAAGACGAAATCACAGAGGAATGGCAGGACGCAGGCGGGTTTTCCAGGCCAGATGTCATCAGGGGCAGATATAAATCATCCATGTTGGGCATGACGAATATTTTCTGTTCAGATCCAGAAGGGAGCGACATTCATTGGATTAGTGAAGAGATGGCTGAATTATCTCAAGGCAACACAGACGGTGAGTTGACGGACTGACCTGGAACTCACACTGCAGTTTTCTCTCGATCCACTCTGTCACGTGAGTGAAGGTGACTTCCCTCTCTCCAAGCATGGGGCGCACATGGAGGTCTAACCTGGGAGGCACCCGGAAACTGTACCTGGGACCAGACAAATGTTAGCAAAGACAACGACAGAAGGAAATAATGAGCAATTCTTAAAAAGGAAGAGAAGGCTAGGAAGGTAAAAGTACCATATCCTATCAGTAGGAGGAGGCGGGATGTTGATGGTCAGCGTTCCGGAAAGCTCCAGGACCTCCACACTCAGCATCAGGGGCATGTTGGAGACCTCTGCTATTTTCTTCTTGATGTACTCATTTTCTGTTGCCTTTTGGAAGTATTTGGATTTGGTTATCTTGTCCACAAATCTCAGGATTTTCCTGCCCGTGCTACCACCTGTGTGCCTGTAATGGATCAAAACGACACACACAGGTGTAAACACAAACCCATATCTGGTATGTCGTTCATCTAGGTCAGGGGTCTGCAACCAGTGGCTCTGGAGCCACAAGCTCTTAATAACTTTGGCAACAAATTATATATTTATTATGGTATTTAGATGTAATAATGATAATAAATGCAGGTTTAAGCAGTTTTTTCTTGGAATAATTGCTTTTAATTTTCACAACAGAATGATGCTAAAAGTGCCAGTAATATTTAATTTTAAATCAATATTTTTTTTTATTATGTCGAAAATTATGATTTTTTTTACATCATTATCCAAATATCAACATCCCGTCCATCCTCTTTTTTTAAACCTCAAAATATACATAAAAGGGCGTTTAACGATGACAACATATTTCCTACAGTAGAACTTTATCAAAAAATATAACTTGTCTTTTTTCGAAAGGCCGGGCAACATTTGCGGCTCTGAACCAGTTTAATTCAAGTTGCCTGTAGGCAAAATGGCTCTTTAGACTGTAAAGGTTGCAGGCCCCTGATCTAGGATTTTATTTATGATTAAAGCAGAAATTTACCCATCAGCTGCTCCTGGAGAACTTCGGTCACCCAGTGGACTCTGTGGATCGGATGGGGGTAATTCCTCTTCATCAGAAGACCCAGCACTGGAGGACTCTTCATCACTATCTACCAATATACACAGCCTCGGCTTGGAGCTGAAAAGCACAGCCGTGTGGGTTACTGTGAACCCTGAGCTCTGAACTTCTTTCTTTTATGAACCCAAATATGTTTCATGTAAAATTCACCCCATTTGCAGGTTCTCCGGAATGTTGTGTGGTTCATCCTCTCCCTCTTTGCCGAGCTTACACAGGTTCATCTTGGTCTCCAGGGTCATCTGTAGGCAGCCTGTGTACATTAACTCCAGGTCCAGCCACAAACCTGGGGATAAAACAGGCGGAGGAAGTTAAGCAGCAGGGATACTGACAAACAGTGCTCTTAATGAAGTTTGATCTAAGCCACAAGGTTGTTTTGGAGCATGAGCCAAAAGCTCTTCTTGATCTAAACCGGATTGAGAGATGCTAGATCAGTAGCGCTTAGATGTGACATGTCATGGATGGTAAAGCTGGATTAAGATCCTCTCCTAATTGCTAATCACTTCGCTAAATGAGAGTAAGAGGTCGCGGTCCTTTTTGGTACACAACAAATAAGATTATGACCTGAACCAAATTAATGAACTGGTGTTCCTTGCTACATTGAAAAATGAATAAATAAATAAATGGTATCTGGATGATTTTTGTGAAATAATATAATTTGTATGTATTAGTCTGTGGTTTTAGAGTTATAACTATCACACTATAAACAGATAAAGTACCTGTGGCTTCTGTCCATGAAATAAATACCAAACTATAATATTTATCCACTCATAATAAACTGTATGTTGAGAAAATCTATTACCACGATTCCTAAACTCTGGTACAGGTGCCACAGGTGGTATTCGGGCTGTCTTTAGCGATACTCAGAAGACATTTTGCAATTACCCATCCATCTATCCATTGTTGACACCTACTTATCTTGCAGGTTTGAAGGGAAAGTCAGGGTACACCTTGGCGAGGTCGCCTGTCCATCACAGGGCAGTAAAGAGACATGTGGGACAAACAGCTATGCACACACTAACTAAAAAGACCAAGTACGTACTGTTTTACAACCACTCTAATGACAACAGTTCGTATTTACTTAGAGGGTACTTGTGATAAACTTAAACAAGCACAGCTCTGATTGAACAAAAACTTTATTAATAGATCACAATGTGTCCCGACGAGGCTCACTTGTCACTTAAAATTACCTTCTGAGAAACTTTTAAGCATGTATTAAATATGATTTTCATTAAACCTACATTTTTCTTAAATAAAATTTCTTTTCTATTTGTTTGTCCTGTCTCCATCCATCCATCCATATATATATATATATATATATATATATATATATATATATATATATATATATATATATATATATATATATATATATATATATATATATATATATATATATATATATATGTGTTAATATGAAATTAACATGGGAGACGCCCTCAGTTTCCCTTTTGTGGCTTTCTAGATCACTAGACCTAGAAACCCTGTTCCTTCTTTCTAATGAACTTATCCATATCGTCTCACTGTCTCCTCAGCCGTACTTAAGCTTCTCTTTTTCTGCCACACTCTGCCAGATAGCCAGTTGTCTGCCAAGTTTTCCAAGTTTGGGTTAATCAGTCTCACTAACAAGCAGATGCTGTGTTTGTTTCCCTGTCTGTTCTGTACTTTCAGTTGCTGGTAAAGTTGTGGCTTGACTCCAGGCCCTTGTTTTGCATATTATTATTTTTTTCAGAGGCACTAAAAATAAATAACCCCCAGGTGGAAATACAAGACAATGTACCTTTCAAGTAAGGATAATGCGTGTTGCTCTTCCTTCAGGAAATTAATACAATACAACATCTACTGACTTATATTTAAATTAAATAAAAAAACAAAACAAAAAATTTCTATGTACTATGTACAGTAAGCTGGAAGGTGATGGATATATAAAAAAAAGCTCACTGTTGTAGAACTGCAGCAAATACTGGCACCTCAGCGTCACCACGTCCTTATAGCATCAATCAAATTGAAGTTTTTTTGTGCACATTAATCAGATATGCCACTGATTTTGGACGTTGGTTTGAGAACACAAAATTATTGTTGTGTGTTTTCCTATCTAACCCACATAATAGGGCTCTGTCACAATGAAAATTGATTATTGTAAATGTTTCTTCACTACTTGGATTGACTTTATTTACATAATAGAGGGTAATCGTCATGTCATTGCTGTAAAATAAGCCAAACTCAATTTCAACAGATTCAGTTGAATAAGTGTCATATAAACTCAGTTTAACTAAAATGTTACACAGTGTGGAGTGATTTTTCCTCAGTTTCAGCAAGAGCTACACTATATATTGAATGACTATTGCCATTGCAACATCAACATGTGCAAAGTTGCAATTGCAAAGGACTGCTTGGAAACAGTATTTGCCTTAAATTTTGGCTTACCAGTTTATTTATCTACTTGAATGGAGTATCAACATCCTTTATTCCCACAACTAATATCATTCCTAGTGACCGAAATCAGACAAATCAATTAGAGCAGCGCCTGCACTAAGAAGACTGAAAAGGAAAAACTAGAGTTAGAACAATGTCCATTAATCCTAACCAATATCTGTGTAGCAATATGCACTGCAAAAAGGGAACTAAAATTAAGTAAATTAGTGCAGGTAAATAAGATTATTTGCCAATGGAAAGAGTATTTTTACCCCTAAAATAAGATAATTAGATATCCTGCACTTGAAATAAGTTGATGGAGATGAGTTATTCCCATTTTAAGTGCAAAAATCTTATTTTATTGGCAGGTTATCTGATTTAGCTGCTCAAATAAAATACAAATACACTCATTTTAAGGAAAAATACGTATTTTTAGTTCTGTTTTTGCAGTGTGTAACAATAAGATTGTAACGCCATGTGTTCTCTTAGAAATTTTAAGCTTTGTTTTAGCTTGGAACAAAGCTTATTAGTCTGATCTTGCATCATTTTGGAGCCTGTGTTGAGCTTTTTTTCACTCAGGCTGATGCTGGAGGAAAAACTAAATCCGAATGCTGCACTTAAAAACTCGAGCAACCAACAAAACAAAGCACAGCAAACCGGGGTAGTAACATATGTCGAATGTTTCCTGTGTTGGTATAAAGCATACTGCACCTCTGCGGTCCAGCGTGGGCTTTGATGTGGTTAGGACCTGAGGAAGGCAGCTTCCCATGTCCAAGTCAGCCAGCGTCAACTCGTTCATGAAGTAAGGCAACTGTATAAAGCAGGAGGAGAATTGCATCTTTAAACATGGTGTGCTAGTGTCAAAGAGGAAAAAACTCACAGATGTAGGTATCTGCCGCTTCCCCGAACCAAAGAGCAGGAAAAGATTGCTGTAGTGTGGATGAATGAGTCTGCATGCAGGAGACTTAGGGAGGGTGTTAGTGAAAAAAATAGAGTGAATGAGTAATGGCTGATGCAGCGTCATCATTCCTCTTCTGTGGCATCGCACCCGCCTTGGGACACCAGGAAGAGCGCATTATCATCAACGCTTTCTCTCTCATCTAAACAAAAAGAGCTGAAGAGTATAAGCGACTGTTGTAAAGGGTTATTAGCTTGTGCGAAAACAAACCCATACAAGAAAGCCACGCTATTTGTTGCTGAACCTTTAATGCTTTTGCTGCTAACACGATGATAAAAAAAAAAATAGTTGAGCATCTTATTTCAACTTCAAATAAGTCAAATCTGGTAATCCTCGAACAGTTGATGTCCGTTGACCGGTCGATGGACAACACATTTAAAACCAGCTGCCACAAACATCAAACCAGCCAGCTTCACCTTGATCTTGCTGAGTTTCTTCTGGATTTTGTGAGCCACCTGATTGGCCCAGTATTTCTCTCGGAGAAAGTCCCAGAAAATCCTCCCCACCAGGGAATTTATCCAGGCGTGCTGGCCATCTGGGGAGCATCCACCCGATTCAGTTGCTTCCCCGGAGTCCCCTCCAGCTTCGCCCCCAGAAACACGGTCTTCGGTGGAGACCTGCAAAGAGTAGCAAGAAAATGATTCCTATAAAGGGGAAAGAAAGCTCAATCTCTACTCTACTCTACTCTACTCTACTCTACTCTACTCTACTCTACTCTACTCTACTCTACGCAGACTCTAATGTATTTCATTGGGATTTTATGTGAGAAACCAACACAAATTAGCACATAATTGAGGTCCACTTTGTTGTGATAACCTGAATAAAATTAAATAAGAATGAACCTGGATAAAACCAAATTAGTTAATAGATTCCGATGTAATCCATAGGAAGGTCTCGGAGCATCATCTTATGAAATGGTTCTAGGCTTACCAAGATGTGGCCGACCACCTAAACTCAACGTCCGGGCAGGGAGAGTGTTTAATTGGAGAAGCAGCCAAGAGGCCCATGTTAACTACGGGTGAGCGTTAGAGATCCACAGCTCAGCTGGGAAAAACTGTCTCTTACTTGTGCGTCCTGCAAATCTGGCCTTTATCTAGGAGTGGACGGAAGAAAGCCACCGTTGAACAAAACGTTTGTCACATGGAGGGGCACGGTTGTGAGAGTGGTAAGAATGGTAGTAGGCCTGCAACACACAGCACCCCTGGAGCAGCAGATGACAGGTGGACCTGGCTCCAAAAGGTCACAGCAGACCCAGGCACACAGAAACAATGTTAGCATGGGGAGAAATTAAGTGTAGGGGTTCCTTAGTTCTGGAGGCTTGTGCACAGACCCTGTCTTCCACCGCCCCAGCAGAGTCATTGCTGAGTAAGTGCCTTAAGCCAGCGTCTCGAACTGATAACGCTCTAGTCCGCTGGACTCCACAGAGTGTCCCTCGAACCCCAGTGACCAGGAAGGTGAAATATCCTCCACCTCAAAAGACCAATCCATGGCAAAAATCACCAGATGGTGCCTGTGTCCCTCTGTGTTTCAGCATGTCACTTTCCCTTGTCCCGACCACTGCCGCTTGCTTAACCCACGCTACTCATCCCTACACTTAGCCGTGTTTCGTGGAACCACCTACTTGATGGCATCTTTCAAAACATGTCTGGGGGCGGGGTTATGCCTTTACATCAGGGTGAGTTACATTTTAAAGGGACAGTGTGTGACTTCTACTAGCAAAAAAATCCAGTATTGCTTTTATAAATACATATTCTGGCAAAGTCTAATAACATATCAAAAATGAAAGTGTTCTCCACTTAGAATTAATAGTATATAAACTCATAGGACCTTGGTGCACCCACTGGGAGACGCAATGTTGCGTCACTATTTCTGATTTCAGAAGCTGAAAGGAGCCAAACTTGTCAGCCTTACACCTTTTCCCTATCTGTCTCCTATATTAAGACCTGCTGTCGATGGAGGGGGAGTAGAAAACAAACAAAGACGACTGCAGATCATTTTATTTGCCGTTTTCTGTTGAAATGGAGGACTACCCGAGCTCTTTATCAGCGAGAGGGAAGATAAAGTAACCAAGAAAAGAAAAATAAGTAATAACTGGGAGAAAACAAGAGGCTTTATTGGCTATTATTACGAGGTGGAAATAATTCACGAGGGAGCGGGGATTTAACACAGATGAAGAGGTTGCAGGCTTTCTGCTGGACAGGTAAGTTAATTCAGTATAACAGTGAGGTTTATGTTGGCTTTATGTTAGAGACAGGGCAGCGTAGCCCCAAAAATCACTCTCTCCTCCCAGGAGGGACAGCTCGTTTGTTCGTCTCCCACACCCGGAGTATGTGTGGGGAGGAGAGATATCAGCCGGCCCGTTCACTGTAGTGCAACAGCAGAAGCGGGTCTTTTTTACTCGTGTTTATAGTTGCTTATATTAGTCCCCAAAAAGGCGACTACACGTTCAGAAATTAGCCCAAAAAACCACAACTCACAGAATTTACAAGCAAGTTTAGAAAAGCAAAACAAGCAAACCTGGCAACAGTGCCAAAAACCATTTCACACAATAACGGTAGCTATTAGCTATTAGCAGTAGCTTGGTACCAAATACATGAGGACAAGTTTACATTGTCACATTTATGATACTCCACGGCTTCTGTCATAGTTATTCCGCGCTTAACAGCAAGGTCGTTTGTAATTCATTTAGCGCACAACTAGATGGTGCACCAGAGTGAAAATCTTACACACTGGGTTATCATCAACGTAGTACATCAAAGACTGCGGTTGTGGTGACAGAATGTGAAAAGGTTTATGCAGTGTGAATATTTTGCAGGACACTAGACGTGTAAATTTGGAGCTAAAGCAAAATACAAAAGTAGTTTGCGAACCTTTATGCCAGCTGAGGGGCTTCCTTTGTCACTGCAGACGGGGGTAGGGCTGCATCTGTCTGAGCCAATCAGCTGCATCATGTAGTTGCTGTACTCCAACATAGTTCTTGTTTTAGCCGACAAGTCGGGCGTCTCTTCTGTGCTTTCCTTAACAGCCTCCCCTCCACTCTGTGCTTCTGGACAACAGGAAGAAGATGACAGCAGAGTGATAAAACCACGATTGTCTGCATGCACTGTTGGCAAAAAGAAGATAAAGTGCTTGCCAGCTAAACACGTCCCAATTACCTTCGATTTCCTCTGAGTTCAATTCGCTTTGGCCTGCGGCCTTCGAGGCCAATAGAAGGTGCTGAAACCACTCCTCTTTCTCTCTTCCCGTGCGGCCGAACAGATACAGCGTGGCAGGGGACCGATGGCTGGGGACGGTGGATTTCTCTGCTATTTCACCCTCCTCCTGCCCCTCCAATAGGCTCTTCTCCCCCAGCTCCCCCTCAGACACAGTGATGCAGATGGGGTACTTCTTGTTCCAAACCCTCTTACGAGCCAAACCAGGGGGGACCAGAGACACCTGCAGGGGGAAAACATTTGCATCAGGCACCGACAAATAAGAGTCATTTCCATTTAATTTTGATTCCTCTAAACCAGGGGTGTCAAACTCATTTTGGTTTAGGGGCCCGCATACAGCTTAATCTGATCTCAAGAGGGCCACACGAGTAAACTCATTGCAAGATTAAATAGAACTAATAAAAGTGGACTTGTTGTTGATTTTTATATTAAATGAATTTCACTTTTACACAATATATTATGAATAACCTCAGCGTTTTTGAAGAAAAGTATGTGCAATTTCAACAATACTTTTACTCAGTTAAACATTTACTTGTGCATTATGCATAAGAACTGATCACAGTCATTATACAATGTTGAAAAACATTTATTCACATTTTTTGGAACTTAAAAACACTGTCCTGCATGACAAAAATACATCAAATAGATAAAAATTAAGAAATTATTTAAAATCAATTTTCCACTTCTGAAGCTCAGTGCTACCATCTGCTGATTAAAACACAGCGCCCCTCGTGGACAATATAGAAACTGCAGATTTTCAATTAAAGGAAGTACATGTTTTTTTCAATAATTGTTTTATCATTCTCTTCCTTTTATCTCCTCTTTCTTTCACCTTTTCTTTTTTTCTTCTTGTTCTTCTTTTCCTCTCCTACTTTCCCATTGTAGTGTCCATATCATTTGACATATTTCCCGCATGAATCATAATAAAACTATTCACATTCATAAATCAAGCAGAGCACTATGGCAGAAGCCGTACTGCTCCACTTGTGAAAGTCAAATCTGACGAGCTCCTTTTGGCATTAAGACAACAATTCTTATTGCCACATTGCCAGATGGGACACTGAAAAAAAATTAATTAAATTGTTTTTTTTTTTTTTGAATAATGATAATGCATTTAGCCACCGGGCTGGACTAAATTGTTCGGCTGGCCGGAACCGGCCCGCGGGCCGTATGTTTGACACCCCTGCTCTAAACCTTTCTATGCATGTTAAAATGACGATATGCAAAATGTTCCTTCTGTCACTGTGCTGAAAGGTTTTGGAGGCTCTGCTGAGCAGACAGGTCAAGCTTATTCAGTGTTTCATCACCCGGTCCTGTAGGTCTGTCACCTCCGTGTTGGGTGACAAAGCGGGTGCCGACAGGTCAGTGTGAGAAGTTCAGTTCACAGGTCACCTCTGCTTTCTAGCTGACTCCACACTGCGGTCCGTGCCCTGCTGTACTGAGGGGAATAGGTTAGATTCACGAGGTAAAACATTCACCTCACTGTTAGCCAGCTGGTAAGTACGGCTGTTCAGAAACACGGCCTCGCGGTGTGGCTCATCGAACGCTGCCCACCGGGGGACGTTGCCACGGGGGGTTGCCAAGTGCAGCCGGCTGCCGTCCAGCGTCACATAGACCGAGTGCATTGCAGAAGGGTGGAAGGTGTCAGGATCGTAACCGTGCGCCTCATTCATCCAGCCCTGAAAGTAAACAAGCATGCCTCTAAATTTAAAACAATACACAATAATACAAGCAATAAAGAAGCAGTGAGATGGCGTTAATGCCACAGCGATGGTGCAAAATGTAACAGTACAGCTCAGCAGGAGGGGAAACCTGAGAGCGAGCAGAATGCATCCATCTCACTTCAAAGTGGATGTATAATGTCGCTTTGTTTTCCTCAATAACTCCGCAGTCATCGTGATCCTCTGCGTACTGCTGAACCTGCAGGCGGCTCGTTGGACAGAAATAACTTGAAAAATAATCTATAAAGGGCTGCTTGTGCTTTACAGCGTCGTCCATAAATACTGTTGTGCCGACCTTCACTCTTGCAAACGTCATAATGTCGCTCCAGGCTGGTTTTCATGCAGCCAAATTGTTGGTGTGCAAAAAAAAAAAAAAAAAAAGAGACGCTTTGAGAGGATAACGCACAGAGATAACAGAATATGTAGCCAAAGTAATGCCTTCTTAGAGGCTGTGCATGACTTGATGTGGCGCTAAAGTCAGAGGCTTGACTGAAACAATATTAGGATAGAAATCTTTTACAATTATTCATATTTTACACTTGACGTTATAAGCTTTTCTGCTTACAAAATGAAAGTCATTATTCATTTACTGCGTTTCACAATAATGCAGCAAAATGGCACATGCTGACTTTTTATCCACAATAACCATGGATTATCGATTTGATTTTTTTTAGATTAGATTAGATCTTTATTATCATTATCACATGAACAACAAAATTAAGTCCCATCTGTCAGTGTTAATATAACAAAATAAATAAATAAAAAATTATAACAATATTATTAGTGTGATGTCCATTTCTTTTCTTCCTGTAATCTATTATGAGCTATTTTGTCTTTGAGGTATTAAGGAGCAGATTGTTATCCACAATAACCCTGGATTATCCAGTGGCTGAGAGAAATGGGCCTATATAACATTTATACCCCTGGACACAGAACGTCATGGATTACTAGTTAGACGTTTTTTGGCAATCTCACCCACTGAAAAAAGTAAAGCATTAAGAAAGAAATGCTTTAATTATGTTAATTTTAAAGAAATTATCAGGGTTTGCCAAAACTTTTAAATAATCCTAACCAGGGTTGTTTGATCCACGAATGTACTAAAATTAAAAGATGGATTTTACTAAATCTTTCAGCGAGATGATGTTACTGCAATAAAAGATTGATTAATTTTAAGACTTTTTTTTTTACACACCTGAACCAGAAGAGTCAATGCATGCATTTAGGACTGTATTTGTTGTTATATTCGTTGCATTTGATTTGCCGTCGTGGGATCCCTGCTGCAAGACCTGAAACTCCTAACTGAACAGCTTTTGAAGAGGTTCAATGGACATTTGTTGCTGCTTTTTATTGCTTTAAGTGTTCATAATCTTATTTGACATACCTTAACTTGTATAAATAAAAACAAATCAAAATAAATACATGTGAAAAAGAAGTACCACCATTTAATCAAAGTCAGGTATTACCTCAATGATTCCGGTACCCATGAGCTCCCCATCCAGCGGATCCACTTTGATGGATCTGGACCTGCTTCGAGACCCCTCTTTGCTGCGGGAATGCCGCGGGGCAAACACGAAGACCACCACCAAGCCCAATATAAAGCCGCATGCGATCCCCATGGACAGACCGGTTAAGTACGGAGGCAGCGGGAGGACAAAGAGGCCGTAAGCCAGTAGACCTACGGGGATGAGCCAGTAAAAAGGCAACGACGATCCTGAAAAAGAGACTTGAGGCGCGGGGTCCATTTTATGACGTCTGCCGGTGGATCCGTTCTGAAGCTCCACCACTTGGATCACATCCCCATAAGAGCAGATTTCCAGACGCTTGTCTCTGCTTTGGTTGTTTTGGTCTGGGAAGACTGAAGATTGCATCGATGAATCCTTTTGGAGTCTTCTGAGCGGGTCGTCACACACAGCTCTGTGCTCATTGTCTGTTCTCTTTCTACACCTGAGGTCTGAGTCTTCACTGCTCCTGTCCCGCTCACAGCCGCCCTGGGAGGATGGCGAGTCTCCTGTACCAGACCCCCTAACCTGCTTGGGGCTTCCAGAGTTCTCGTCCCCCATGATCTTACTCAGCATGCTTAGCGGATCGTGCATGGCCTCTGAAAACTTCCTCCTGGTGTCCTCCAGCTCAGCAATCAGGGAACTGCCTCTGGGTTCAGCGGGAGACATGCTGCCGGTGGACGGAGGAGACACCCAGTCGTCGTTTTCGCTCAGCGCCCCTGCTGTAGGCCCATATTCTGGCATCTTTGGGTGAGTAACCTGCTTCCAGGGATGCAGATGCAGCTTGGAGTCTGACTTTGAGAGGTTGTTGTCAGGCTCACCTCGGCGGGAGATCTCTGTACTGAGCGACTTGACCAGGCTGAGGAGGGGCTTGCCTCTCAGGGCGCTGCTGTCCTTCGGCTTCAGGTCCGTGGAGGACGATTTGACCAAGCCAGTCGAGACGAGGAGGTCTGCGGATAACGCTGACAGATCGGACAGAGAGCCTGGGGATGACGGAGAGTGAGGCAGGTAGAGAGGCTGAGTTCTGTGGCTTTGGTTCAGGTCTAGATTCATACTTAGACTGAGTTCACGTTGACAGCCCAGGGTTTGTGGTCGCTCTTTTGAAAAGACGACAGAGGGACCCTCGTCCAGGTGGTCGAGGCTGAAGATAAGTTTGCTGTCCTCCATGATGGATTCAAACCAGAAGCTAAGGTCATGCACTTGAAGCTGTATGTTTAGCTGCTCATAATCGGTGGATTGTTGAGATTTACCCTGCAAAGGGAGGAGAGAAGCACAACATGTTATACTGTAGCTAATGTTTCAGCTTTAAGAAATCTGCAAGACAGCAAATGTACCTTTGCTTTTAACCTCACTGCCCTTGTTTTTAACCCCCTCGGCAACTTTTCTTTAATTTTAAATGATTTCTCTGCAGGCATGCAGGGATCCAGATATAAGTGGACACTTCACACTGGGGAGTGATTACATAAGCAGTCTCATCATGACTCAGGTAACCAAGTACTCCAATAGGCTCCAGCGACCCAGGATAGTGACGGGCGGGTCGTTGACTTGCATCCGACTTCGAATGCAGCATCGCTCCAACAGCAGGTTTCTCAAGTGCGAGTCGTTTTCAGAAAAAACATCAACTAGGATCAACACTTTACTTTGTGACGAACGTTAAAAAAACTGGCTTTTAGCACACTATCGACCTTATAGCTTAGGGCTGGATGATAATTCAATAACAATATATAGAGATCTATAGACGTATATCGATGATAGATAAAAAAAAATCAGTAAAAAGTTTAATAGAATAACACTTTTCCTTCCTTTTGCATTCTAGCCATGCAGGTTAATATTACAGTCATTACATCCACCCAACCAATCACAAGCTTAGACCCAGGGACCAAGCTCCGCCCTCTTTAGAGAGTTCAGAGAGCATGTGTTCTTTTTTTTTTTTTTTTTTTTTTAAACTTGCAGTTTTGGTAAAAAAGTTGGTTGAATAAAGGGTTGAGTTTGAATTCAGTGTTTGTGTTCTTTATCTCAAAATATGTCGCTAAGTAACAACATAAAACGGCCAGGGCCGCACTTAAAATATATGTTTTGAATTTATTGATAATTATCGATATCGATCAATATGATTTCTATTTTATTGATATGCTGCTTTTCTATATCGTCCAGCCCTATTACAGCTTTGAAAGCATATAGATCCTGCCCTTACGAACACGTTGGTCTATAGAGCCTTTTAAAAGTTTATTTACACTGCACAGCTGTCATGGTTTACACAGTTCTGGGTTTTTGTATGTGTCTGTTTAATTACATTCTGTCTGCTTTTCCTTTGTTGCTCTCTCTCTCTCTCTCTCTCTCTCTCTCTCTCTCCTCAGTTTCTCTCCCAGCTCCTTCTCCACACCTGTGCTTAATTTACCAATCTTCCCCTGCCTTTGTTCCTGTTCCTCTCCTCACAGTATTTAAGCTCCTCTAGTTTTTCCACTCACTGCTGGTTTCTCTGCTCTGAACTCTGCTTAGCACTGGTCATTTGCTCTGTTTCCTGTGCTACTCCTGAGCCCACTACTGCAAACATTTTAAATAATCAATATTTTTTGGAAATTGTGCAACAGAGGCATCGCTCCAATACGTCATAATGGGAATTCATTAACAACTTGCATAACTTGCTGTAGGTTCTCACAATATGTCACCACTTCATGAACGCAACCAGAACATCAATTTGAGCACAAACCCGCTGGGCTTTTTGTTTTCAATCTAATTAACCAAAAGTGCCACTCTGCCGACGGTTAAGCTGCTGCCGCCGCAGCCCGTCCTCCATTAGCGTAATCAATTTCAGCTCAGGAGTCAATTTGGAAGAAGTTCGTGCTGACATAGGGAGCAAAACCTTGAATATCTTTACTGCTGAGTGGAGTCAGCAGAGGCCTGGCAGCTTTCCAAAGAGGACTCGGAGCTAGTTTCTGCTCAGATAAGAGGAGAGACAGGGAAAAACTCATACCTGAACATCAATGATAAGTTTTATTTTTTATGAAACAGGATATATAATATAAGAAATTATTTTCTGTGTTTTAAAGCAGCGGTTCCCAGTCTTTTCAGATAACAGCGGAGGAGACTCATGACCCAGAATAACCATGACAGACTGCTTTTATCTGCAGTTGAAACCATATATTTACTCTGTACAGAGATTAACATAAGATTTATTTCTCACTATCAATAAATTACATTGTGATTGAAAAGTTCATTTATTTCAGTAAGCCAAGTGACAAAATGCATCTGCATGAAGGCACAGTGATAAATGATAACCAGTTAAAGAGTTAAGACACTAATTTGGTGCAAAGTTGACTTGAAATGTTACTGAAGTTTGTGGAAAATATACACTAAAACATATAAATTCATGACACACAGACTGCTGTTTTCAAGCCTTTATTTCTGTTAACTATGGTGATTTCCCCCTAAAGCTAATGAAAACGCCCCATTTGGGATTAGAATGTTACATAGGACAAATAAAAAAATTGGCCAAATGGGAAAACGTCTAATACATGATTAAAGGACGTTACTTTCAAATGGTATTTTTAATCTGACAAACGGGCCAGATCAGAACACTTATTCTAATTTAATGAATATGACCGTAAACTGGGAAAGACTGTGATTAACACAGCTGTGGATGTGTCGCAAGGAAACACCTTAAAAACACTGCTTCTGTGTGTGATACATAAAAAGGAAAAACAAATCAGCCAGGATATCAGGAAGAGAAGAGTGCAGCACCACATTTATGGTTCCTTATTGGGTGCAATTTCCAGATGTCTGAAGGTATAAACGCCACTGACTACCTAGCCATCATAGCGTTCAGGAAGGAGACAGGTTCTGTGTCCCAGAAATGAACGCATTTGATGTAAAATGTACACATCAATCCCAAGGCGAGAGCAGTAGCGTATGTGAAGATGCTGGCTGAAGCTCGTTGGAAAGTGTCATTATGCTCAGGGAAATGATTGCTGTACCAAAATGGTCTGGAAGGCCACTAAGAGAGGAAAAGCCGCAGTTGGTGTAAGCGCTCAAAGGACAACAACCTTAAATCAAGGTGACATCTCATCTTCCTGTCTGACAAAACTAAAGCTGAAGTGGCGATAAGGACCACTGTTAAAATTTTAAAGGTTTTTAAACCCAAGGGTCCATCCTGGGTCCCCTCCTATTCAATATCTACATGCTCCCTCTAGCTCAGATCATAAAAAACAACATCAGCTACCATAACTATGCAGACGACACACAGCTCTACATCACCATGTCACCAGGTGACTATGAACTAGTTCAGGCACTGAGTAAATGCTTAGAAGAAATCAATGCATGGATGTGCCAAAATGTTCTTCAATTGAATTAAAACAAAACTGAAGTAATAATCTTTGGACCAATAGAGGAAAGATCAAAAGTTAGCACACAGCTTCAGTCGCTTCAGCTAGAAACCACTAATCAGGCCTGAAATCTGGGTGTAGTGATGGACTCAGACCTGAACCTCCAAAAGCATCTAAAGACAGTTACAAGGTCGGCCTTCTATCACCTGAAGAACATTTCCAGGATTAAAGGACTGATGTCTCAGCAGGATCTTGAAAAACTAATCCATGCATTTATTTTTAGTCGAATTGATTACTGCAACGGTGTTTTCACAGGTCTGCCTAAAAAGTGGATCAGACAGCTGCAGCTGATCCAGAACGCTGCTGCCCGCGTCCTCACTAAGACTAAGAAAGTAGAGAACATCACCCCAGTTCTAAAGTCCTTACACTGGCTCCCTGTATCTCAGATAATAGACTTTAAAATACTTCTGTTAGTCTATAAATCTCTAAATGGCTTAGCACCTAAATACATCACAGACTTGTTATCAGTGTATCAACCCTCCAGACCACTAAGGTCTTCTGGCTCCAGCCTGCTCTGCATACCTAGAACCCGAACTAAACAAGGAGAAGCAGCATTTAGTTCCTATGCTCCACTTATCTGGAACAAACTTCCAGAAAACTGTAAAAGCGTGGAAACTCTGAGTTCTTTTAAATCATGATTAAAAACACATTTGTTTAGGATTACCTTTGATTGTTCTAGTTAAACTGTTTTACTGAAACATCATTAGTTCCGCTTTGTAGTCCAACTGTTTTTAATGTTTGCTTTTAGTTTCTATTTTTCCATGTTCTATGACCTACTTGCTGTTATTCTGTTTTTTCCTTTTTTTTCTTCCTATATTTTAATCATGTAAAGCACTTTGCATTGTCTCTGCACTGAAATGTGCTATCTGAGAACACCGTCGCATGTGTGAAGTTTGATGGTGGGAGTATTATGTTGTCTGGATGCTCCAGGAGGGGCTGATGCACTTCAAAGAATAGATCAACATCATAATCAAAGGCAATTATGTGAAAATACTGAAGCAACATCTCTAAACATTGGTCACGAAGTTAATGCTCAGGCACAGACACGTTTTCCAGTTAGACAATGTTACGGCGAGCAGCTACAGAGTGTGTGTGACAGGGCTCTGAGCTCCATATATGTTATCTTTTGTATAAAACATGTATGATGATTGCCTTCTCTTTGAAATATCGTGTGCACATTGGTGTATGCGGTGGGCTGAACAGAGAGGGGCTCCGTGGTACAAACAAACCCTCAGCTCTCAATAACTTTTCAAGAAAAAGAAGGAGTCTGGTGATCGGATTCTCACAATAACAGTAAATTTAAAAAAAGTAAACAAACAAGCAATGCAACAAACAACCCTCAACAGCAATGACCCAACGCATGTGGCCAAATTATTCACTAAGCACATTAAGGTCAACAAAGTCAATGTTTTGAAGTGGCTACAAAGCTCTGATCTGAGTGGACAGAGTTGAAAGGTTGTACCTGACTCAGTTACACCAGATCTGTGGAGAGGAACGAGCCAAAAAGCTTGTGGAAAGAAATTCAAAAACATTTGACTCAAGTCATACAGTTTAAAAGGCTATTTTAACGAAGACAAAGGAAATGTGAGCAGGCATTTCTTTTTTAAAGTTTGCAAAACATCTGTTCTAAATGTCTCTGTTTACTTGCTTATTGTCAGACAGTGAGACAATAAATATGTTTACCAAAAACTGGATGTTTAGGCTACAAACACTGTTCATACAGGGTTGTGTAAACCTAGGGTGACTGAAAACTGTTTTGCTCAAGGTATGAATGATAGTGGCAATCTAGGTGTAATAACCTGTTTTTATTTTTTATTTTGATATCTGGTAATAAAATCTGATGTGATGGTGAGCACATTTGCAGACTGGTTAGCCTACTGCTGCAGTGCTGACTGTGCGGACTATAATATTTTCACACGCCCTGGTCTGCCTAATTCAGTGCTGATTGGTAATAATTTTAACTGAGGTAAAATGTTGATAAAACCAGCGAAAATTAAATAAAAATTAAATAAACCTTACACTCAATCTGAAATCAGTATTTTGAACACTCAGTCTATCCCATATAAGGAGTTAAAATTGGATAAAATAAAAATAATTAAATATAATAAAGTGGAATACTGGTTCTTGTATGCCAGAGATGATCAGAGGTGCCTCTAGGATGACATATAATGATAGCAGA
Source organism: Fundulus heteroclitus (assembly GCF_011125445.2). Classification (NCBI taxonomy): domain Eukaryota; kingdom Metazoa; phylum Chordata; class Actinopteri; order Cyprinodontiformes; family Fundulidae; genus Fundulus; species Fundulus heteroclitus. The sequence continues at coordinate 22,329,043 of NC_046376.1, read as the reverse complement.
TTTTTTTTAAAAAAGGCAGAACATTTATTCCCAGACCTTTAGGCTCTATGTTATCCAAGCAGCATCTGCCTCTGGTGTCTGCAACATCATTTTAGATCAAATAACTTGTATAGCTTGCCTCACGGGCATCCTCTCCAGATAAATTGTTCTGACTGCACTTATATAAAAAAAAGTGTACTGCTTTAAATATAGTAAAACACTTGCTCATTCGCACTCAGCGTTAACAGTAGGTCCTACTCACCTGACCGCGGCGCGTTGGCCTTGTTTATTCCGTGGCGAGGCGCTCATGGTTAAGCGCAGCAGCGTGCATGAAGCGCGGGCTGCAGTGTTCAGTCCGCCTGCTGCTGCAGAGCGCAGCGTGCTGCTGCTGCCGCACACCGGTAGTATCCATCCATGTGTGTGGCAGAAAATACTCACACAACTTTACTGCCCCTGCAGCTCTTCCTCGTCACTAAAAAAAATAAAATAAATAATATCGGAAACTTCATTACAAACGCATCCAGCCCGCTGCAGTTTAGACGTCGCTGCTCGTTGCATGAAGCGTCAACCCAGTTCAGCTCCATCATAATGTCATTCCGGGGAATCCTGACCGCAGAGGGGACTATTTAATCCAGATTAGATGGGTTCGGCGACTCCTCCTCCTCCTCCTCCTCCTCCTTCTCCTCCTCCTCTTCGCTGCATGCTTCAGCGTCAAAACACGGACTGAGTTCAACTGTACCGACACCGCAGTTCTGTGCGCATACTTATGTAAGCGCACGACCTGGACAATCCAGGCCAGGTCGCGCAAAATCGTTGCAAACATAAGACCGCTGCAGTCAGACATTCGTCCCCGACTAAACTGCTTTAACACGACAATCAGAAAGCCCCGAGAAATCCGTCTGGCTTCACTTTCTATTTTGAACTGCTTTACATAAATTTTTTTATTTTAGGATTTGTTCCAAATGCATTTCATGGTTGTGGCCGCATGGAGGTAATTTTTTTTTGCATCTCTCCATGTTATGTAAATGACATTTAAATGTTAATCCCATTTTCAAAAATGGGAACCCCCCCCCCCAAACAAACAAACAAACAAACAAACAAAAAACGGATACTGCAGCAAACGGTTACAGTTAAACTAAAACTATATAATCATATGGCTTTATATGTTAATTTTTTAGAAGGCTGCTTCTGACTGAAAATATCATCTTTAAAAAGGCAATAAACATTGTGAAACGGACTTTAGTGTATGCTTTATGTATACATTTTAGTCATTGTAGAGTGTTTTTAAGTATACCCATCTCATGTTTCCACCAGTAACGACTCCCAAGAAATAGCAATCATGATCATTTTTTTTCTGGGTAATACACTATATACGACTACACTTTATTTATAAATAAAAGGAAAGGACCATCACCTGTTTTAGGATTAATGACTAATGTTAAAAAAATATGGAGGAGGATTGAAAACTGAATTAAAATTAAAGCGAAATTATATATATGACCCAGTACATAAACCGATACAACAATTCAGTAAACACATAAATAAGTGATTTTTATGCACATTTTATAATTGAATTAACCTTCACCCCCTCCCATCTAATCATTTCCAACACGGGCTGCAAAGTGGTGCTGCTATCTTGCAGCGAGAAGGTCCTGGATTCGACTCCACCCTGGGTCTTTCTGCATGGAGTTTGCATGTTCTCCCTGCATGCGTGGGTTTTCTCCGGGTACTCCAGCTTCCTCCTACAGTCCAAAAGACATGACTGTCAGGTTTGTCCTGTTTGTCTCTGTGTTGGCCTGCGAAAGACTGGCGACCTGTGTCCACGGTGTACCCCGCTTCTCGCCCAGTGACAGCTGGAGATAGGTACCAGCACCCCTCGCGACCTAAGCATTTGATTTTAAGTTAACTGTTTAAAAAATAATGTTATTCTTTTAATTATGATGCATTCATGTCTGTTTCTCCCAACAAGCTGTTCTATTTCTATGTATTCCTTTTACAATTTTCCATCTTTTTTTTACATTTCCTTATGCCTTTCTGCCTCATTATGGAAATAAGGTGGGCTGTCCTAAGTGGGTCAGCTCCTCTGCTATTGGTCAGTCTATAGTGCACGCCAGCGCCATAGAGATTGAAATTTAGCTGATTTTTAGCTCTATGGCTCTGGTGCACGCCTACGCTTCCTCCGTTTAGCAGCCAAGGGGAAAGGAACTGCACATTGATCAGAGCTTTTCTTTTGAATAAATGAATGTGCTGGCAATGTATATATAGAGGAAAAAAAGGGCAATTCAATTATAAAACATGTGGTAAAGTAAATAAAATGTATATTTTGAACAATTACATTTTTATTAATATGTAATTATTTATCATGTTTTTAGATTAACTGTTATATTTTAAGCGTATTGCTGTATATTATTGAGACATTTATATATTTCTGCCTTTATTTTTAATTCTCACCATAAAAATAACCGAAGGACGTGCCAAAACTTCACACAAAGATTTTATTGTGAAATTCGGGGAAGGAAAAAAAACAAACAGGAAGTGACGTTGTCTCGTTGCGTTTTGTTTCGGTGCGGCACAGAAACAAGGGATTAAGTTCACGGGCAGCGATGTCGTTTTGCTCCTTTTTCGGCGGAGAGGTCTTTAAAGACCACTTTAAACCAGGTATCTTCTTCTTCGTTACTCTTACGTCTTGTCACGTCGTCGCATTCTCCTGCCGGTGTCCGCTGCTGGTCGGCCAGTAGTTATGTCACTGCTTGCGTCACACGCGCTATGTAACTTTTAAAGCGCGTGCAACGTTAAACACTGGTGTGTGTCCGGGATATATAGAAACATAAAGTTGTCTTTCTGCTTGGGGTGCAGTATTACTCCAGCTGTAGACGCAGGTCGTCTTTTAGCAGTCGGAAGTTTTGTAACCAGTGTTTTGGTTACACAATAACTCACACAGGACTAGATAATTATTATGGATTAGTTCTGCCAGGGGAGACATTTTGTTTCTTCTTAAAAACATAATAAAATAAAGTAAAACTTATAAGGTAAATGTGTCCCACTGGCAGGAGAAACATGGAAAGAGCTGGCACATAACACCTGCAAGGCTGTTGGTGTGTCTCTATCGGCTTTGCATTTAGATATAATTTTTTTTGCCCTTTGTTCTTTGCTTTATAGCTCAAGCTCAGAAAGATTGACTGGAGGATGTGCTGACAGCATATTTGTCAGCAATACTCCATTGGATTTGGATCAGGCTTTGACTAGGCCGGTCTCTGGCTTTCATTCTGCCTGAAGTCAAAACTCCGTCCCAGTCTCAAGTCTTTTGCAGGTTCTGTGTTTAAGCTCCACCCATTTTCCCATCAGCTATGACGAGGAACCGCCCACATGTTAAGACTTTTGTGGCCTTCTTGATTTGGAGTGCATGACTAGCATTTTGTCTTATGATCAGATTCTCCCTCCTGCAGTACTTCACGGTCGTCTATCACGTAGAATGCCATTAAAAAGACGCAAAGCCTTTGTGAAACAGTGGAAAGGCGCGTGAATGTGATACAGTGAAACCTCGGCTTCGGTTTGCCTAAAATCGTTTATCCGTTTCCTCACAGGGATTTACGTTTGCTCCAAGTGTGACCATGAGCTGTTCTCCAGCCGCTCCAAGTACGAGCACTCGTCCCCCTGGCCGGCCTTCACAGAGACGGTCCATGAAAACAGCGTGTCCAAATATAAGGAGAGGCCCGGGGCTTATAAGGTGCCTTCAGAACAGGCTTTTGGCTTATTAACTGAATACTGCAAAATCTCTAATTTCTCCTAAAAAAATGTTGTTTTAATACTATTTTGTGTCATGTTATTCCAGGTAAAGTGTGGGAAGTGTGGAAACGGCCTGGGGCATGAATTTGTGAATGACGGTCCGGCCAAGGGGGTTTCTCGCTTCTGAATATTCAGCAGCTCACTGAAGTTCGTCCCTAAAGGTATGTGTATATATATGTATGTATGTATATATATATATATATATATATATATATATATATATATATATATATATATATATATATATATATATATATATATATATTGGATGAGTCTCTTTTCCATTAGCAACTTATAACAAACAGACTTAGTGTAGCAACACAGTGTGCATCTTTCTAATTGTCTTCAAACTACAAGGTAAAAATCATTTGTTGAATGAATGAAATTTTTATCCCCATCCCCAGATAAGGTCGATGGACAATAAAGTGAGCGGCGAGGGAGTGCCGAAGGATTAGGAGCTTCTCTGTGCTGCAGAAGGTGCGGGCAGCGAATGAAGGGTTCTGGGTCAAAGTCCTCTCAGGGAGCCCCAGGACTCTGATGAATGACGGCCTCACTGGAAAAGCGAGGACACAGAGCAGCAGTGGAAACCCTTCAGCTATGCAATTTATCACAGATCGAGCTACTAGATTCAGCGCACAAGTCACACCCTGATACGAACACGGGCTGTTTATATCAGTTCGGCGCTTTTTATCAGCCTGTCGGAAAGAAACGGGAGAAGTCCTTTCTAGGGATTAACCGATATTTTTGAACAACGTACGACATACACGTAAAATTCCTTAGATTGTTCTATGAGATAAGTATTTTATGTAAATTTATGCACAATGATCGCTATGTTTTAAATAAAAGACAAATAAATGTGTTTGTTAATGCAGTTTGTGTGTTTTAAGTATAAAAAAATAAAAGGTGCTATACAAAACACCGCCACTAGGTGGAGGTAGTGATATTAAGCTGAAACGTTACACAACGGGGCCTCAGCTGTTGGTACTTGATCTGGACGCGCCGGCTTCTCCCAGTTTTAGCTGGGTCAGCCTCCCCAGAGAGTGACGTACGTTTGTAAGCTAAAGCATAACTAGTGAGGTTTAAGAAACTTGACATCTGAATGGAGGAAATGTCATACTGCTCCTTTTCTGGGGGAGAGGTTTATAGAGATAACTTCCAGCCAGGTGAGTGTCACAGGGCTGCTGTGCTGCAGCCCCTCAAACCTGTTCGTCTTATCCTTTAAAGCAGTTCTGAGCACTCAGTGGCAAAAACTCCATTTCTAATTATTCAAATTACTTAGTTATTTTCCAGAACAAAGAACAGCCTTTATTATAAAAAATGATATCCCCACATCCAGCTAAAAACACTGCATTTAAAATTAGAATATTGCATCATATCAATAAAAATAAGCATTTTTTTCATGCAGAAATGGGGTATTAATCAAAATTGTGTTTAATACCAGCTTTAAGGTATTTTTAATCTGACAAACAAGAAATGCATATTCTAATTTACTGAATATGAGTGTAGCGTGTACTTACAAATTAGATGACTTTTGAATTTTTTTTTCAATTAGAAAGCTTTAATTGAAGTACAAGACTTAATACTCTTAATCATGAAGGACCAGTATCTGAAAGTCATTGTTTTAATAAACAGGGGGGAAAACTCCTTGTAACAAGACCAAATAGAGGCATCATCCTTCATCTGTTCATCATCTGCTGTAAACCGACTTCTCTACTGAATTTGCTGTGAGAATCACTTCAGTGTTTCCAAACTGTGTTAAATTTGGTAAATATTACACATTCATCAATGGCATATTTATGACAGATTGGTTACAAATTGCCTAAAGATTTATTACACTTTCCCATGCAGCAGGTAATGCTACGTTTGGTGGTGTGTTCAGGTGCCCTGGTAAACGGCTGTGCTGACTGGGCTGGATAAAATACAGTAGACTATCATGAACAGATAACATGGCACCCCAGGATTCCGTCCTCTCCCCTCTTCCTCCAGACTCTGGGACCTTGATATCCACATAAAATACAAAATGCACATATGTCTTTGATTCAAGAGTGGCGACTGTTTAGAAACTGACTCCAGCTGCAATATATGCCAAGCTTCTAAGCCTTTGTCCTTTATTTTCAATCACAATTTTTTTCTTCCACTAAATTTTCCAGTAACTAGCCTGGAAACAACACTATCTGCACATCCTGCCTTTATTGACCATCTATGGCTTGCTATCCTTGTAAAGGGTGTCAGTTGCTTTCTCCTCCATGGTTGGTTGACCATAACATGGTCATAAGAAAACAAACGTGTTTTAAAATGTCTTTTTATTGGTCTTATTTATTACAGTTATTCATTGAGAAACACATTGTTTTTGTTCGTCTAAGCTGTAATTATCAAAATTAACATAAATAACACCCTAAAAACATCAATGTCAAGAATCCATCAACTGAATCTCTGAAATAAATAACCTTTTTAAAATATTTGCATTTATTCGAATCCACCTGCGTAATAAAAAAGTAATGACCAAGAACCAAATACTTTAGTACTATTTGCCTTTGTTTTTGCCTTTCCATGTCTTCAGGTATTTATGTGTGCTCCAAATGTGGCCATGAGTTATTTTCCAGCACTTCAAAATTTGAGCACTCTTCTCCGTGGCCTTCCTTCTCGGAGACGATGCATAAGGACAGCGTCTCTAGATATCCTGAGGCGTGGGGGCCCGTAAAGGTGGAGTACCCCCGTAGAATAAGCGCTGGCTTGATTTTAACTGTAATAACGTAAAAGTTTTTTATTCAGACCTTCTAAAAATACAACGTTTAGGTTTGCTGCGGGAAGTGTGGGAATGGACTGGGTCACGAGTTCCTTCACGACGGACCGGAAGAGGGATTGTCACGCTTCTGAGTCTTCAGCAGCTCACTGATGTTCATCCCTACAAGTGATTTTAATTTTTTTTTTATACAACAACAAAATACCGACCCTAGAACCAAATGTCTAACATATTCTCTTTCCACGGCAGAGAGTGGTGGACAGAAAAGTGAGACGTTGTATTTAAACCTGTTTCCCATCGTGGATGACGTGCTTCAGAACAAACCTTTATGGAGCTCCTTTGCACTGATGGATGGGGGACGGCAAGCGGCCTGGAGCAGTCGGAGGAGCTTATTCAACCACAAGCTTCAATACCTATTAAAAAAGGTTCTGGAGCAGAGCTAAAAGATGTTAATGTTTTTTTAATTAACATTATCCTTCCTCAAAAGCTGAATAAAATGAATCTGACAAAAACTACAAGCTCTTCGTTGGCATAATTTGTGTGTGAAAAAAATACTGTTATCCAAAAAAGACAGTGATGTATGATTTTACAAATATTGACTCCCTGAAATCTGAAAGCTAAAATGTAAAAATAATGTTACTGTACATGTCTATTCTGTTTTCTCTCTTGAATGAAAGGACTTTCATAATGTGAGCTGCCTGATGTTTTGTTGGTTTAGGGGTGTGGCCTTTGGTATAAGCCCTAAGGGGTTTCTGTCACACTCCATCCCATTTTTAATTTTTTATTCTATTGATGTATTCTGAGTTTCTATTTTGATCTGTGAAAATAATAATAAAAATAAATAAATAAATAAATAAATACCTCATGCGTCACTGCTTTTAGCACGTTTTGTCACGTTACAACACAGACTTCACTGTTTCAAGCCTTTGAACTGGGCCATTCTAACACAAGAATATTCTCTGACTGAAACCACTTCAGTTGTAGATCTGGCTGGATGTTTAGGGTCATTGTTTCGTCTGAAGGACCAACCCAGATTTCCACCGGTATTGCTCTGCATCCCGCTCCATCCATCTTCCCACCCGGACCAATTTTCCCGTTCATATGAAAGAAAAGAATCCCCACAGTGTAACGCTGCCTCTACAAAACGTGTGCATTGTGATTTTCAGTGTCAGTTTTACATGTACGGCAGAAATATCACCTCCTCCGACATGTTTGCTGCTTTCCTCACACGGCTTGTGAGCGGTTTAGAATTTGTTTTCCTTGTGTCGTCTTTCGAAACTTGCATGCCATTATTTCATGAAGGTCTGATTTGTGAAGCTACCAGTCATATTTATGCTGTCGGCAAATTCCCCCACCTGAGCAGCGGATCGCTGCAGGTCCTCCAGAGTTGCATGCTGGCTGATTGGCTGCTTCTCTGGAAAACGCATGTTGCGTTGGCCCAGTCTTGATAGGTTTGCAGATGTGACATGCTCTATTTTCGGGTAATAGAAGGATATGCGTTTAAGTTTTAGGACCCTGTTATAAACTTCTCCTCCATTTCTCCCTCCCATCTCTGCTTCGTTTCTTGGCCTTCATGATGCTGTTTGTTCACTAATGTTCTCCAACAAACTTCTGTGGTCTTCACAGAACAGCTGGATTTAGCCTGAAATGAAATCATGTCCAATAAATTTGCTTATTATTGAAAAGTTCATTTATTTCACTACAGAAAACACTTTATATAGATTAACACAAACTGATAATGTTTTACAGCCTTTATCTCTGTTAATTATGTTTTCCCCATATCCAGCTAATAAAAGCACTGCATTTAAAATTAGAATACTGCATCATATAAAATGAAAAAATAAGCATTTTTTCATGCAGAAATGGGGGATTAATCAAAATTATGTTTATGTTTAATACCATTTTAACGTATTTTTAATCTGACAAACAATAAATGCATATTCTAATTTACTGAATATGAGTGTAGCTTGTACTTACAAATTAGATGACTTTTGAATGCTACCTGGTTGTACTGAAGTTTGTTTAGGAGTATCAAAGTAAAGCAGGGTGGACACAAACGCAGGCAACACAAAGTGACGAAACGTGAAAACAAAATGATACCTTTGCATGGTATAATAAGGTTGAAAACTCTCAAGTTGTGTGAGCAATCATTTCGCAATTCCACTGTAGTTTATTTTCTGAAAACATAGAATCAAATCAATGGCAACACCTTTCTTTTTTTTGCATTGTCTTATTTTGCTACAATTATTCAGACTAGAACTTTCTTGTGAGTAATTTTGCAATGATGCCGTGATATCTCCTCTCCTTTCCACGAGTAAATAACTGTAAATGTATTGTTCACACTGTATTCCATGCTTATTCTTAAGATTTTAAAACACCTTCTGACCTTTATTCATCAGTAGTTTGAAAGGAAAGGTAAAATTTCCCAGGTTAGAATCGGACCCAGGATGGATACGTGTACTATTGCCTCTGTATATGGTGTGCCCACTCTACCGCTGAGCTACACGACGGATTTTTTGATACATTAACTTTCTATCACCATTTTTTCCCTTTCTCTATTTACTTATACGTGTTTTTTAAACCAAAACACTGCAGAAGCCCACAGGTACATACTCCTGTGCCTCATTCCTCCACTGCACGGTGCTGTTTCTCTGGATTGTACTGTTCTAAGGTGAGAAATTATGTGGAAAACACCCTCAAGTTCACCTCCCACGAGTCCACGTAACAGACATGAAGGCATCTTTTCTTTTTCTTCCACCCAGCGAGCCTCCTTTGTTGACCCGGCGGAGGAATTTCAAACAAAGCGGGGATGTGGAGGCACGCTCGGCGGCTTTCAGGGAGTTTTTAGGTGTCTGGGATGAGCAGGTGTGGAGCTGCTCGTTTCAAAAGGCCAGAAGATCAGAGCGTGAGATGAAAGCGTCGGTGTCAGTCAGGGGATTAGGACAGGAAGCGCAAACATTCGTACGGAGCGACGCTTCGGTGTTTAAAGCAAAGTCTGTGCATTTGATGTGGGGGATGATTTTGTCTGTAAGGCGTGCAATCAAAACAACCCAGCTGACTTTGAAGGCAGCACCGGTGGAAAACGCAGGCCATCTTTATTTTAGGCGCATCCTTTTTCCGAGCCGAATCCTGTCCTGATGTCCTCTGGTGTCCTGATGCTTCTCTCTGACCTCGCCTCAAGCCTCACCATTAACAAGCTAACAATTTCCATGTGACTGATCGGGGATCTTTGTTGTTTTTATCTGTACACGGGGCCAGCTGGATCACAAAGTGCTTCTGTGGCATCTTTGCGAGTGGGAAAGTTTCCAAAGGGAAAGAGTGACATCCTTCGCTAACGGAGACGAGAGGAAGTAAAAGATGAACCACATCTGAGACTCAGGAATGAAGAGGGAGGAAAAGGACGCAGGGTCATAATTAGCTTTTGCTATCTCTGAGAGCAGCCCCTTCTGGATGGCATCGGAGCACAGCTGTATGGCCGAGAGGAAGCAAACAGGAAGGAGGAAGTGGTAATCCTCCGATAGCATCGCTCTTCCCCTGACCTCTGGGGCTCATCCTGCTTTCAACCGAATGGGATCTTTAATTACATCAAAACCGCTGCTCCTCCAAAAGTCTCCCCCCTTCACTCCCACAGGCCGACAGCCCCGAGGCCTGACTAAACACACTGACTCATGGGCAGGACATCTTGTTTTAATTGGAGTGTACATGAGCTTGTTGCTTAATTTTAGATGTTTACAGGAACTGCACCTGCTTCTGTTTTGCAACCCCAGAAAATGGCGTCCACAAGCCATGCCATCATATCCAGGTTCATCCAGGAACATCTGTCCAGCACCGCTGAGCTCACCACCAAGGCTGGGATTGCTTTGTTAGAAGAATAAAGCCCCTTAATGCGAGATTGCAACAAAAATACAGAAAGCTCCTTTCATCAGAGACTAATATGTAGGCCGTTTAGGGTGTCTCCATTCATACACAGAGGAGGCTGCTCTCCACATGTTTCAGTGGTGCTGTACATGTGCAGGCCAAACGCCTTTCCTTCTCTGTCTTGAGGAGTAAATAAGCCTTTATAAATGATACTGGAATGGCTTGAAAGGATCTTTCTGGGAGCTCAAAGCTGATTGTTTTGGTTTCTGTCAAGACGGAAACAAATTTGCTCATCCTTTCGCCATTGTTACTGAGTTCAAATGGTGAGTGAAGTACACATAATTCATCACAAAAAAACCCCAAAAAGGTTTTGAGAAAGGCATCACGATTTCAGGAAACACACACACACTAACACACACATACATACATATATATATATATATATATATATATATATATATATATATATATATATAAACAATAAAGCAAAAGCTGCATTCAGGAAAACTTATTTTGTCAACGCTGTCATAGGTCTTTAATGAAAGATAGACAAAAGACATGAAAGCGTTTTCAAAATGGCCACAAATTAAGAAAATTCTAATTCTGTTTTTTAAAAAAAACAACACTAAGAAAAATTAAAGAGTTAGAAGATCCACAAAGTAAAACAAAAACATTTAGAAAAATACTCGTTTGAATAAGATTTTTTTATTCTATGACCAATAAACACATTTACCAAAAACGTATAATAGAAGTATAATTTTGTCATCAAGCACAGGAGTTTTTTTGTCTCAATATGATAGTTTGAAATGTCTAATCCACTTCAATTCATCTATTTGCCTGTTTCAGACACATTTCATCCCAGCCTACCTCTATTTCCCACCTGAAAACATCCTGTTTCCTTGCCCTGTTCTTAACGGTTTCCCGTCTGTTTATTTTTCTTGCTGTAGTTAAGATGGGCATGTGTCGTCACATGGACATATCTTTCATACCCTGCAGATCAGATTTAAACAAAAAGCTGCAATCAACAGCGTTAAACAACAAAGTGCCTGAAGATCAACTTTAAAAGATTAAAAGAAGGTATGAGTGTGGGAAAAGAAAACATCAAGGAAAATCTAAAAGAATACTTGGATTGCATTGTAACACTTTAAAAGTTCAGAACATTTAGGAAATGTCACATGGAGATGTTCAAACTTGGAAGTCAGAAAGTGCCGAAGGTTTGCATTTCAGCTCTAAATGGGATTATGGTTTTACAAAATGACCACGTTCTGCTGCAGAAGACTTGAATTCAGTGATTTAAAACATAAATTCATCAGAAGCGCGTTTAACATTTCCCCCCCAACAAATGTTATTCATTTCCACCAATTTTCCACCAAGTGTAGTCCAGTTTGTTTTAAGCAATTAGTGTGTTTCTGACTGAAAATAACACAGGCATCTCCTAAAAGATTGTAAGTCAATGTGCAGCGGTCCATTCTTGTTAAAACCAACAAACTCACAGAGAATTTTCATTTACATACTGCAAAATATTGAAATGTTGAAATTATTTGCACCCCTCATGAAAATTCCCATGTGTTAACATTACAGCAATTAACCATTTCTTATCAGCACTAACCAGCTCTTTGTGTGTTTCCACTGATATTCATCTTTTCTGATGAGCTCCAGGTCCATGAGATTGGAAGGTCTCCTTTCCATCACTCTGATTGGTCGCTATCTCCAAAGATTTTCCTTTTAGATTAAAGTTGGGACTCTGGCTGCGCCGTTCCAAAACATTAAACATCAAATCTATCTTCAGTCAGAACAAGGTAAAATCAAAACATTACCCTGAACAGGGAGCATGGTGATGGCAGTATCATGCTGGGGGCATCGTTTTTTTTTTCTTCTTAAAAATACGGACAGGGCAGAAAAAAGAAAATATGAGCAGGTAATGTAAAAGGATTTCAAATCACAAATAAATAAACAAATAAACACAAGGTCAATACAAAACGTAGAATGGAAGACAATGTCTTTGCATACATGAAATAGTTGGCTGTTAAACAACCAAACCCCTTAAAGTACAAAAAGACAAATTAGCAAAATGGTCACCTCCTCCTTAAATCCCCTAAAACGCTCCCTGTTTGTAGTTTTAGAGTCCCCCCCCCCCCTTCCATTTTATTACTCTGACCCTATGGAGAATCAGAAAAAGAACATTAAAAAGAATAACCTTTAAACTGATGGCTGTATGGCAAAGTGTCACTTGTTGTTTAAACAAGCGTTTGAGTGTGCAGAGTGCAAACTCGGGCGTTCTCCAAAAGGTCCTCTCTGAAAGCATGAGGGCTGCTAGTGGGAAAATAAACAAAATCTAAAATTCAATGACGTCTGCCTCTGTATTGTCAGATTTATCACACAATCATCTTCCCGGTTCTGAGTGCTGGCAGCTTCAATAACACAGACGGCCTTTCAGACATACATCTGTTTGCAAACATCATTTACTATCTGCACTCTGATCAGCTTCAGGGAGATAGGCCCCTGCAGACGGCGGCATGGCTTCAAAGGAGTACTTGAGGTGTGCGGCACTGTTATTGTTCACCATCATCATCTTAGAGAGGGGGTCCTTGTTTTACTTGGACATCGGAGCGGGTGAGGGATGAGTTAAAAGACGGAGAATATGGTGGCCCATTGTGTCGGCTGTTTAATACCAGACCATCTGGGGTTTTGAAAAACCTTAAAACGGAGCTTCCACGAATTCATTTCTCCAGCTTTGAGTCTCAGTTAGAGGTCGTGGATATCAAACACAGAGTCTCCAGAGTGTAGATACAGTGCCTTGCAAAAGTACTCACCGCCGTTGGCTTTTATTTTGATACGTTCCAATCTGTGATGTGTAATGTTTTTAAATCTTATTTTGCATTATGGGTCAGCACAAAATAGTCCAGTTAAATGAGAAAAATTGATCTAAAAATAATTAAAAAAAAAACAGGAAAAACTGAACATTTGGAGCATGCATATGTATCCACCCTCTTTGTTATGAAGCTCATAAAAAATCCTTGTGTGAGTAATAACCTGCAAAAGTGCCATAATTAATCAAATGAAGTCCATCTGTGTGCCACCTAAGTGTCACATGACCAGTCAGTATATAAAAAAAAAGTTTTCTTAAAGGCCTCAGAGGCTGCTGCACTACTAAGCAAGAGGCATCGCACCTTGAAGACCAACGAGCTCTCCAAACAAGACAGGGACAAAGTTGTTGAGAAGTACAAGTCAGGGTCGAGTTCTAAAAAATATTGAAACCTGTGATGTTCCCTAGAAACACCATTAAATCTATCATCTTCAAAAGGACAGTGCGTGGTACCACAACAAACCTACCAGGTGAGGGCCACCCACCTGAACTCACAGACCAGGCAAGGAGGCATTAATCAGCGAAGCAGCACCGAGTCCAAGGGTAACCCAGTCCCAAAATAAGCCGGACACTCCATAGAGCTGGGCTTTAAGGAGGAGCAGCCGGAAGAATAAACCCATTATTTAGTGTTGAAAATAAGAAGGTGCGTGTTAAGTTTGCCAAAAGGCACTTGGGTGACTCCCCAAATTGGTGAAGGAAGAATCTCTGGTCAGATGGGAACAAAACTGTGTGGCGCAAGCCCACACATCCCATCACCTCAAGAACGAATGAAGAATGTTTTTCAACAGCAGGGACTAAGAAACTGGTCCGAGTCAAAGGAAGGAAGGACGATCAATGCCGTGCACTTGTATAGTGCTTCATCAAGTCCTGAAGACCCTAAAGAGCTTTACATTACAGTCATTCACACGCTGGCGGTGGTGAGCTACATTCGTGGCCACAGCTGCCCTGGGGCGGACTGACAGAAACGAGGCGGCCAGGCTGTCGGCACCTCCGGGTCCTCTGACCACTGCCAGCAGGCAAAGTGAGTGAAGTGTCTTGCGCAAGGACACAATGACTGATACGGTCAGAGTGGGGGTTCAAACAGCAACTCCACAGTTACAGGACGAACTCCTAACTCCTGCACCAATGACGTCCACTGACCCTATGATCAATACTAAATACAGGAATATTCTTGAGCAAAATCTATGTCAGTCTGCATGTGAGTGAGCCTGGGAAAGATTTTCACCATCCAGCAAGACAATGACCCAAAACATCCTGCTAAAGCAAGTGGTTTATGGGTAAACATTTAAATATATTGGAATGGCCTAGTTAAAGCCCACACCTCAATCCAACTGAGAATATGTGGTTAGGCTAGAAAATTGCTGTTCAACACAATCCAACATGAAGGAGCTGGAGCAGTTTGCCATTTTCTTGTCCTATTTGTTGTTTGCTTCATAGTGACAAAAAGTGGTACAACTTCATACTTGTAGGCATGCTCTGTAAATTAAATAGCACAAACTCATACAATCCATCTTAATTCCAGGCTGTGAGGCAACAGAAAAAAGGTGGTTGAATACTTTTGCAAGGCACAGTATGTCAGGTTTAAAAGTTGCATCACATTACAAAAACAAACCTAAACACTTAACGTCACCTTGACCAAACCATCCCAGGCAAAAACATGGTGGTGATAGTATCACACTGTGGGGATGTGTTTCTGCAGATGTGACTGCTCGGTCAGAGTCTATTTGAAGACGGACGGAGATGAATGCAGGATAATAATGAAGGAAACCCTGTTAAAGGCTGCAAAAGATTTGTGACTAGTGTAGCGGTTCCCCTTTCCGCAGGAGAACCACCTTGAACACAAAGCCAGGAACTACCTAGATCAAAGCATTTCCATGTGTTAGAATGGCCCAGTCAAAGTCTGAAAACTGATCCAAATGAAATTCTAGGGTAACACTTGAAAACCGTTTTTATTTGAATCTTGATACAGTTTGACTGAGTTTGAGCGATTGTTTCAAGAAGAATAGGCACACATTTCAGTCTATTGATGTTATAAGGTGGCAGAAACATACCCCAAAGACCTGCAGTTGTAGCTGCTGTAACTTAAAGCAGCAATAAGTAAGATACGTAATGTAAAATCAACCTAAATCATTCTCATTTCTCACCCGGAATGGAAGTAACATTCCCAATAAAAAAAACAACAATCTTCTCTATCAACAGTGTCTTAGTCACGTTTTTCTCCTTTCAAACCTAGAGGGATGGTCCGGAACTACTTCGGTTCAGAGTGTAGCCCGTGTTTACTTCCTGGTTCCTGAGCCAATCATATGAAAGTTCCCAGAGTTCCCAAAACAGAGCAAAGAGCAGCAGCCTGCAAACATGGAAGCCAGTAAGAGAAGCGGACCAGAAGTAGAACAGAATACAACATAATAGACATATCCTGTGGAAGTAAAAATTCAGTTGCATTTCACAGCAACAATGCATCGTTGAGTTCATCTGGTCTGCGTGAAATTATGTTTTTGTTGTTCACATTTTAACCACAAAGTGTCATTATTACTTATAGCTTCTTTAAGCTTGCCTGATTTCTCACGGTATTTGTGCATTCACAAACACACCAGAATCCGTCTTGTCCCGCTCCTGCCTCAACCGCTGGAGACCGCCCCAAAACAGGACGGGCCAATCATAATGCAGTATTATGGTTTAAGGAGGGCCTTACCAGCTGTGATGAAAGCAATAGCTGCCAAGCCCACAGCCGAACCAAAATAAACACGGCGGCGCAGGAGCATGCACACGTAACCGCTGCTATCACATCTGTTTTTGTCAGAATCCACCAGTTTCATGAGTGCTATCCAAATACGCGTGTCTCGACCGGCGTAACTGGTTGTGGTTTCTCATGGCGCATGCTGCTTACGAAATTTTCAGTTGCTACCACGGTTGGCTAAAATCAACCTTTGGTAGGTGGACACTGGGTTAGCAGGAATTGGTTGTTGTGCAAAGTTTAAAATTATCATTTGAAATGTTAAAATGTCCATACTTTTATTTGAAAAGCTTTTTTTATTTTATTTTACCTTCAACCAACTGGTCTGTCACATGAAATCCCGTTAAAATACAAGGTTTATGGTTAGAATTGTGAAAACTGTGCATGGGTATGAAAACCTTTGCGAGGCCCTGAATCACAAAGCAGTCAGCAAATACTCCTTCCCATGTTTGATCTGACGTTTCCCTCTTTAGTGTCTGTAAAAACTTGCAACTCACACATAAACAGCTGTACAGACCTCGTGACCCCCTCCGAATCCCCTCAGAGACCCCCCTGATGGGTGGTCCTGATAGTAGAAATTGCTCCTTAGGTTCATACTGATTGCTAACTCCTGTGCAAAAAAAAAATTGTCTGGAGGTGCTTGAGCTCTTTAAACTGCTCAGTGATTACAAGCCAATCGCTGCCTTATAATCTACATTACTCCCGTTGTTTAAAGAGAGTAAAGGAGGTGTCTTGAGTCTGTGTTTCTCCCTGCATGATGTTAACGTTAAAGGGGATAGAAAGCATTTCAAACTCAACCTGCAAGAGGACAAAAAAAGGAGACTTCTTTAAAGGGATGTCGATTTAGTTAAATATTAAATTCAGAAGCGATAAAGCCTTTTGCTGTGTTTGTGTGATATATGTGGATGCTTGTTAAATCAGGGGGATTTCCACATACCTTTTTGAGTTTTATGGCCTTCAGCACTTACGCCGTGCAACCGAGAGAGGCACATTTGCTTTCTAGCGAAACTCAACAGCACTAAATCATTCGTCTCCCTCCGTATCCAAGATAATCATCGCTATTTCTCTATATCCTTCCATTCCAAAAAATCAAATACCCCATAATCATCCCTGTCACTCACGGCACAGCAACTCTTAAGTCTCCCTTTATTTGCTTGTCAAGCAGAGAACACTGCCAGTATCAAACACATTGAAGTCGGCGGTTTTCAGTTCCGATCTGCAACAATTACTGCAGGAAGTGAATCCTCATTAACTTCTAATCTGTTTTGGGCTCGCCTTCAGAAAAGCTTCCCTCGCTCTCAT
The DNA here is from genome assembly GCF_011125445.2 of Fundulus heteroclitus. Lineage (NCBI taxonomy): Eukaryota > Metazoa > Chordata > Actinopteri > Cyprinodontiformes > Fundulidae > Fundulus > Fundulus heteroclitus. Next base: position 22,311,775 of record NC_046376.1, on the reverse strand, counting down.
GTGGACCAGCAGCTCTGTCGTGTCCCCCCCACCCTAAAAAAAAAAAAAAAAAAAAAAATCACAGACCTCAAAAGCCTAAAGTGAGACCAGATGAGCGCTTCAGGAAGGGGAGGACGAGTTATGTGTTTCTGAGTGCGGCGCTTCCACTGGCGTGGAGGTTGAAAAAGAAGACGACTCCGAATATGTTCCCACAGGAATGGAGCTCTCTGACAACCTCGTATGATTATCAGGCCAACAAGAAAATGAGCCTGTGGTCACCCTTTGAAGAGAGAGGACGGATATGTGATTTTTAGATCCCCACAACTGAAGACGTGATGAACCTGCGCTGACTTGTGAAATTACGTTTGGAGTCAAGCTGGCACAAAAAACCCAACAACTCAGTCAAAAGCAACAGAGTTCAGGTAACAGATATGGGCGCATCTTCTCCGTCGCTGCGGAGGAATTTTGGTCCACTCTGCCTGTTTGAGGTCGTTCTGCAGGACCTCAATCAGATCTACATCTAAACTTTGACTAGGTCGCACCAAAACCTTAAGATTCGTTTTGTTTTTCTACACAGTTCAGAATTAAAGTTGCTTGTGTGTTTCGGATGATTGTCCTGTCGCATAATTCAAGTGCTGCTAAGACCGAAGCAGAAAAGCAGCCCTCCAGACCATCATACTCCCAACACTGTGTTTGACTCAAGACATTTTGATTTTCTGAAATGCTTTTGTTAGTTTTATGTCTGGATTATTTTTTTTGCCAGCGTCACTCGTTTACAGTCTCGCTCTTGCTGTTGAATCTTGAACTCTGACTCTACTAAGGGCAAGTAAATGTAGCTTATTTGCTCTTGGGTTTCTTAAGATCGGTACATGATTTTGTTGCCTTTTTGAGAACTTTCAGTCTACTTCATGCTGTCTGGTTCTCTTTCAATTTGTTTATTTTCTAAATACGAAACACTGCGTTTTGACAACTCTGATTTTTTTTTTCTTGTCTTAAAATGTGTCTGCTGTTCACACTGTAACTGTTAGGAAGAACAACTGTTTCTGGAGAAAATGACAAAAAAAAAAATCCTATTTCCTGATGTTGACGCCTCCGACTGTATTTACACGTTTCGACAGAACAAACTGGTGTTAAATCTATGTTGAGTAGTGCGTTTCAAAGCAATTAAAAAGCTTTTGATTCATCTTACTCAAACTAATCAACATGTCAATCCCCAAAGGGAAATAAGCCACTTTAACACCTCATTTGTCTCACAGCAGGTCTGGTTCCCCCGCCTCCCCGCCGGGTCACATATTTGGTACACTCCTGTCCCTCTTGGCCAAAACAACCTTCAGCACCAGAGCTGCTGGTTTGCTCATCTGGGTCTCACACAAATTCACATTCCTGTGAAAGATCCCACAGGGTAGAGGCCTATCTCCTGTTTCTGCCGCACACACCCCCTCCCTCCTTCTCTCCCTCCCTCCGGCCTGCAGGATCTAACAGGACAGGTGATCCTATTTTAGCAGAACTGACTCTAACTGTGAGCCCATGGTCAGGAGAAGTTTTTCCCTCCTCCTCTCTTCTTTTTGAAGATGACAGCTCTTTTTTTTTCTCTCCTCGCAGTTACAGTGATAGATCGGAATTCGAAAAAAAAAACATGGGAAACTCCGGCGAGCGGACAGGCGAACTGCTGTGGTTTTTACGCCAGTAATTACGTTCCGTTGACACCCATCTAATGGCTGTTTGTGTTTTTATTTACAGAAATGAACGTGGACTTGTTGACACCGATGAGCATGCAGGACCCAGCGAAATCCCGCGACATCCTGCCAACCGTGTGCGCGGGAATCCTGGCTCGTTTTTTTTGCTGTTTTAACACGTGCTGAGCGAGTGTGAAAACTATCAAAGAGCCCCTATTTGGGCGCAGACTCTGGCCCCAGTAACAGAAGCCCTGTGTTCAATCGGAGGGTTCACGTTGGGGATTCGAAGCAATGGAAAGAAAGTTGTTTTTTCGCTCGCTGGGCGGAAATAGATGGTGACAGCGACACATAAAAGGCAGGCCTGAGGTTTCCAGCTGACGTCACGGCAATCAACGTTTAAGGCGACGAGGAGTTTCAATGAAAGGAAGCCACACGGAGCAACCCACAGGCATTTCACTGAGAAACCATATATAGGATCGGCCACCACAGATAGTTGCAGGATGGAACAATAGGCCTCCGTAACCGCATGCATATATGTACAGAACTGTGCATATAAGTTTAAAATCACTCCCGGTGTCTTCGTATTTTCATTTCAAAGAGCCCAGCTTTCTTTTAAAGTGGTCTTGATGGATGGCTCATCAGGGTTTCTGAAGGTCATTTAAATTTCCCCTCTAGTCTGGTTAATTGTGTGTGTGTTCAGTCCAGTACTTTTTGTTTTTGCTGCTTAACCTACCAAAAATGTGTCATTCACTGATGGAAAAGGTTGCTAAATCCAAGTGACGAGCCATTATTGTCAACATATTTTATTTTCTAATGATACAAATCCCGTGTAAGTATTTTTCCTGAGTAGGTAGTTTGACAAACCATCTTTTTCTGCAAAATACCTGCAAGTCTTATGTGGTACATTTCCACCAGGTTTGGAAATCCAGAAACTAACATTTTTGCTAATTATCCAAAAATAGCAAAATAGCTACACTGCAAAAATGGATCTAAAAATAAGCTAAATGTTCTTGAACATAATGTTTTTGTCCTTGATTTGAGCAGGTAAATAAAATCATCTGCCAATGGAATTAGCATTGTGACCCCTAAATTAATTCAATTCAATTCAATTCAATTTTATTTATATAGCGCCAAATCATGAAACATGTCATCTCAAGGCACTTTACAAAGTCAAGTTCAATCATATTATACAGATTGGGTTAGATTATATAAATTAAGATAATTAGACATCCTGCACTTGAAATATGAAGATGGAGATGAATTGTTCCTATTCTAAGTGCAAAAATCTTATTTACCTGCTCAAATAAACCACAGATACACTAATTTTAGGAAACTTTTACTTATTTTTAGTTCCGTGTAGGCAGTGTAAAATTTGCTCAAATTGGATAGAGAGCATCTGTGAATATCACTTTTCAAGTCTTGTCATAGATTTTAAATTTGATGTAGTTCTGGACTTTCACTAGGCCATTCATGGATATGCTTTGGTCTAAACATTTCCATTGTATCTTTGACTACATGTTTGGGGTTGTTGTCCTTTTGGAAGTTGAACTTCTGCCTCAGTCTCAAGTCTTTTTCAGACTGAAAGAGATTTTTCTCCTTGACTGTCCTGCACTAAGCTCCATCTCTCTTCCCATCAACTCTGACCAGCTTCTCTGTCCCTACTTATGAAAAATAATCCTGGCAGCATAATTGCGCCATCTACATGTTTCATGGTGGAGAAATTATGTTCAGGATGATGGACTCCATTTACTGATTAGGTGACTTCTGAACACAACTGGTCGCACCAGATTTTATGCGGGGGTGTCAGAGAAAAGGAGACTGGATACTGATTACGTGCCACACTTTTGAGATTTTCTCTCTGCATCACAATTACGCACTAATTTGCGTTGGTCTATCAACACAAACCCCCATTAAAAGATGCGGATGTCACGTGGAAAAGGTTCAAAGTGCATTAAATCCTTTGGCAAGGCACTGTAAGATCCCAAAGATACGGATGTCAATCAGACTCCCGCTTCAGTCTGAAATGCCTGCTCCACCTTTGCGCCTTTTGTCAGAGCTACATCCAGATGATTAAAACTCTCCCAAACTGAGCTCGGAGGCATGAAATTGTATACTTAGCTAATGACGAGAGCCTCCTCTTGAGCATCGCCTCTTCAGCTTTGCTCCTCTGTCTCTCCCACTCATCACACAGGCACCAACACATACACCCTTCCTTTCTCTCCCCACCCTCACCCACCCTCACCCCTGGCCTCGCTCCTCCACCCTTCCTAACACACCCAACGCCACTTTGGAGCCAACCACCAGATCCCACACTTTTCACCGCAGAGCTGCGGATTAGAAAGGAAGGCATTTCCCGAACGGTCTGCGGCTTATGCGATGACATGATTGTCATTCACTTTAATTCCCTCTGGATTCCATCTTGCCCGATTCCCCTGCGACGATGAGGCCCAGAGGAAAACAGTAAATAACACTTTCGAAAAAAAAAAAAAAAGTCAGACGCTCTTGTATAGACATGTTCTCTGGAAAGGTATTTAAGTTTTTATTGTCAAGATGAAAGACATATTGAAAACCGTCCTCCGCAGCTGGCTGCTTAGAAAAAGCAGATTTTTTTTTGTTTGTTTGTTGTTGTTTTGTTTATCTAAAAGAAATGCTGAAAGAAAGAAAATATAATCCAAACAGTTGAAATTAAAGCCAGAAAAACTCTTCCACTGATATAAATTGCTTCCATGTTGCACTCCCTCCCAGGCATGATGTGGGCCTGCTTTCAAGGCCGTGAAGAGTGTTGCGCAAACTCCGAAAACACGCGTTTCTCTGATCTCGGCTCAACCGATGCATTCGGTGATGTCTTCATGAAGCTGCGGGGCGAGTTCGGGAGTCTGGAAGTCAAGCTGGAGATGAAGGCTTTCGGTGCACCTGTGCGAAGGTGGCGGGGCGCAACCGATGGCGGGTGGGAGGGGAACAGGAAGAGGCTTTGTGTGCGTGGCTGGAGAGATCAGGGCAACCTTTTTCAACCCTCCATCTATCGGTTGGAGTTTGTGGAGGGAAAGTCGGGGAGGTGGGGCTTTGCAGCTGCTTTGTTGTGAGCCCTTTGTGCGCCGAGATCCTCCCTACCTGAGGGCCTGGCTGGTAAACGTCTTTCATGTCTGAGAGAGAGAACATGGCATCTGTTCTTTCTTCAAAGAGTCAGAGCTGAGACACAACAATATGAAGATTGAAATGGCTTTTTTGTGTGTGTTTAACTTGCTTTAGATAATCTGCTGAAGGCTAGGGAATCCACAAAAGGTCGCAATGCTTTGCTGAAGTGTTCATTCCCTTCTGAACGTTTCTACTTTCTTTTTCTGGGTGTAAGAAATTGCTTAAGAAAAGCTCTTCTTGAATTTCATATTAACAGAAAAATCAGAAAAACATACAGAATTTGCAACCTGATGACAAAAAACCACAAAATATTTATTAAATAAAACGTTTGTCTGACAACTTTTAGTCCTGCTGTGGAAAATACTTTGCAGATATTGCATAAAAACATGAAAATGTCTATAATTAGGCTTTTTTCTTACCTTTTATATTAAATAAAAGTTTTTTTTTACTCTTAAGTAAAAGAGCTATTGTGTGCAGTCCTGCAGGATGCACACCTCTGGTTTATTTCAAGCATGTGTTAGAGTGGCCTATTCCAAGTCTGGACCTTAATCTGTGGCGAGAGCTAATTTGCAGAAGAAGAATAAGCAAAACTTTCCACCTCCAGATGTGCAAAGGTGTTAGACATACACCGAAAAACTTGCTGCTGTATTAACAGCACAATGTGGTTCAAATGTTGACTCATGGGGCCTTTTTGAAATTTCTTTTTGTAAACAAAATGTAAAAAAAAAAATCACCTTTTCATTCCACTTAGCAAATTATGCTCCACTTCCCTTCTAGCAAAATAACTTGGACTTTGTGTTTGTAACATTACAGAAAGTTAAGGCATTATATGAAGACTTTTGCAAAGCCCTATGATGTGATGTGTGCATTGGTCATGTATGATGCAAGTAAACAGGAATCTCCCTGATTTTTAATTCCAGACATCTAATGTGCTGTGACAAGGTTGTAGGACCTCTCCTGAGCGGTGAACTTAAAGAACCGCTGTAGTGGCTCCAAGGGTTCTGCCGGGAATCGCAAATAGGTGACAGCCTCTCCTTCATCCTGGAGATTACAAAATTGGAGTGGAACATTCACCCATGGCTGCGGAGGATTTCTAATTTGCTGTAATGGCTGACACATGTACGCGCCGCGGGCAGGCCTCTGGCAGTGGAAATCTCTATCTCCTGGCACACGCAGCAGGGATGCAGCACCAGAGCAAACCTGCGGGCGGGATGGCTGGAAATGTCGGCTGGATTGCACACACGCATGCATAAACGCCTGCACATGAGCGTGAGCTCACCGACGTGGGATCCAGCTTCAGCCCTGCATACACCCAGGCGCAGCTCGCAGCTTGCGTATTTGTTTTCCACAGCCCCGTCTGCGCGCTTCTTTAATCTCTGTGTTTACACTCCGAGGTCCAAACCTGTCAGCGCAGCTCCAAACGGAGCCTTTATCACAAGGGCAAAGAAATTAATACATCTAGTGAAAGCAAGGCCGAGATCGTGACCTTGCTGCCATTTAAAAGTTAGAAAAGCATTTATAAAACGTGTGCTTATTGTACATTTGCCTTTACAGAGAGCTTTGTTTGAGCAGGAATCAACAATCGATGGCGTTTTAATGTGGAACTTAAAGGCGTCACATGTTCTTTAACTGGACAGTTCGACATTTGGCAGATATAATTTGTCAGGATTTTCATTAAAAGAGTTTGATCCCGCTCTGAAGATGCTGAGACTGAGCTGCTCCACCTGAAGACCAGAGGGGGAAAAAAAAAAAGCAAGACTGGCTCTGTCCACTGGTAACATAATACACCTACTAGGATCTCTAAAGCTCTCTAATTAACATCCTCATGCCTTGTTTGTTTGGTTTGTACAAAGCCTCAAGTGAAAACAGTACTTTCACTCCAAGCAAGGCTGGTTCATGGGACTTCAAACATGGTCTTAAAGACAAAGTTATTATTTGGATTTCATCTTAATGCTCCATTGAAACCATTCATACTGATCCAATATTACATTTAGGTTAGTTAAAAAAAACAACCTTTGAGTGTCAGTGTCCATAAGGTTCTTACACATTTAAGATTTAGAAAATGTAAAACCTTTCCAGACGGGACATTTCCAGCCGTTTTCAGAGCAATATTTGAGTAGAAAACATTTACCTTATGCTTTTAAGGCAGACCTTTTGTGTCGTTGTTGAGGATGGAGCGTGACGTATCTACAGTCACTTTGAGATCAAGTCCAAGCAAAATCTGTAAAAAAAGATTTACAGAAAAAAACAGTTTTTAAAATACTGAGCTCTACCTTTGATCCACCAAATTCAGTCTTTTACTCTAGTAATAACCATCCTGTGTCTAAAAATGAGCACAGGTTTAAAAATCAGAACAGAGTAATTGAAAAATTGAAGAATGAAGCATTGAAAAAAAAGCTGGTAAATGGATGAACTAGAAGGAAATATCTGAAATGTAATACCTATAAATGAAACAGAGATAAAAGAAGTTTATTTGTTTTTGCACGGTATTTTTTTTTTCTTTTTCAATTTTTTGATCATAAAAACATTTACCAATAATGTGAAAGTCGTTCTGCAACTCTTGAATGAGTTTGCAGAACGACTTGTCCATATGTCATTTGCAAAGCTCAACGAGAATCCTTACTAAGCTATACATTTCTTTTCAATTAACTTTTATTCTTTGTCTGAACTAATACAAAGTGTTTAATTATATTACGCTGAACAGCCATGTGAAAATGCTAACTGTATTCAAGCTATTCATTTTGTGAAGGGGACCAAAGTGAGCAGTTCATGTAAGGCGCAGCAGTTTTTTTGGTAAAGCACATTTCAGCAACAAGACATTTCAAAGTGCTGTACATGAACAGAACAAAAAAACAAAGGAAAACACACAGAGGAAAGAAATGTAAAGAAAATAAACAGTCCTCCAGAGTAAAAAGCACACATTTCACAGCATTTTGCTTTGTAAAACGTATTTTTTTCATCTGCAGTTTAATCCATGTTGTATGTACTTCATGTCTTGTTTGTAAATTAGATTTTTTTTTATTCATGCTCAGGAACAAAAAATAAGTCCTCAATGCAACAATCATCTCACACACTGAGTATTTTTAATAATGCAGGAAAGTGAAACTAAGTACACCTACTTTTTTTTGGTGCCTATGGATCTTTATCCAAATGGGTCATGGGGGTAAACAATTTTTCTCCCATTTTTTCTAAGGTGATTTCCTTAAAAGAAGTGGGGATCTTAAGCCGTAATGAAAACCATATAATTTTGTGGTTTGTACAGGTCAGAGAACATTTTAATGAGTGCAGTACTTTGAAGAGTACATTATATATACATTGAAACCTTAAAAATTGTCTTTTTTTTTGCCATGTCTCTGCTAATAAGAAGACCATGTTCTGTTTACGTTTGTGAGATTCTCCAGATTAATACAAGTGTTATCAAAGGCTCCACAAGAAAAAGACAGAAAGTAATATTTATCCTCAAACCATCAAATCTTTGTTTTCTAAAAGAAAAGAAACTAATGCTGCTTAAAAAAAGATAAAACAAAACACATAATGTTCCAACCTTACAGTGAGGTGTATTCAGGATCTCCCTGAGCTTACATCGCTTAAGGGCTGACTTGTTCACCTCTTCTTTAGATAGATTATCCAGCCTTTAACACTCCACCCTCTTTTTTATCCTCTTATCCTTCAAAACAGATTCCCCACAGTCGGTTCAAAGTCTGAACTTCACCTCACTGTCAGGAGAAACCTTATACCTGCTCCGGCTTTACAAAGTCAGAGAAACACCCCAGCGCCGACCCCTCTCTGAACATACCCCGAAGGTGACGCTCTCCGCCTGTCATACAGTACTGTCCTTCTCTTCTCCTGAGCCCCTTTTTGTTTTAAAGGTGCGTTTCAGGAGAATCGGTGTCTGTGTTTTGGTTTGGTGTTGTGTCTCAAGGTAGAGACGGAGAATAAAAGGAAGTAGGAAACACTAAGGGGAGTGGGTCGTTTGGAAGGAGACGCGTCGGTCAAGAGGCAAAACAGGATGTTCCTCTGTGTGGGCAATGTTTATAAAGTTAAACCTTCAAAAAGTATTCAGGTGTCTGAAAGCTTTTTTATATTTTTTTATATTGCAACCAAAGATTTTAATTTTTTTCTGTGGTAGACCAATCCGAAGTATAAAATATTTTTTATTTTATCAAGTAAATATCTGAAAAGATGTGAGGATTACATAAGTCACCTATTTAGTAAACAGTGAAACTGTAGCGTGAAGACATCATGGCCATCCACCTATACCAATAATCTCCTCCCCTTGTTAACTCTGGAGGAGCTGCAGAGGTTCACAGCTCAGAAAGGAGAATCTATTGATAGGAGAATCACCAGCTGGTCATACCACGCTTCCAGGAGTGGCAATAAGAAGGCAATTGTGGAAAGAAAGCCTTATGAAATCTGTCATGGCCAACATGCAAAACATGCTCTAGTCAGATGAAACTGAAACTGAACTATCTGGATCATGTGCAGAATGTGCGGTGAGGTGCAAAACCACTGTCCATCACCCTAAAAACGGCTGCCAAAAATGCTGATGGCATCATTATGCTGCGGGTGTTTTTTTTTTTTTATTCTTCAGAATTTACAGGAAAGACGATCGATGGGGAAATGGGTGGACCTAAATAGACGGCGATCCTGGAAGAAAGGCCTTCAAACATCCAGCCAGAACTACGGTGGAATAGTTCAGATCAAAGTCTCTCACCCAATCTTTAGATGTGCAAAAAGGGCAGACATGTACCTCAAAAGACCTGAAGCTGTCGACGTGCTGAAGTTGGTTCTAAAAAAAAAGAAAAAGAGTATTGTCTCAGGGGAGCTACCATGCTTTTCATATTTTCACACTTCTTTCGACGGTCTACCTTGGTGTTCATGCTGCTGGCGTGTTTATTTAGGGGCATCAGAAGAAAGGAGGCTAAAATCTGAAAGCACACTACACTTTCAGATTTTTCTTTGTGGAAACTTTTGAAAACTATATAAAGTATGTTCCTTTTGCTTACCAATTTTACAGGAGCATATACATATATATATATATATATATATATATATATATATATATATATATATATATATATATATATATATATATATATATATATATATATATATATATATATATATATATATATATATTATGTTATGCTGCCTGATAGATTGTAGTGTGAAAGAAAAACTCTAAAGTTTGGCGTGGTGTGCAAAAACAACCGAAAAATCCTTTGTTGATATGCATCACCTTTTCAAATGTGTAACTTCTTGGCCCAGTAAGCTGTCATCTGCCATCTGTGGGGTGGAGACTTGCAGGGCGTGTCGACTGAGGAGCGAATGAAGAGCGCAGTGGAGAAGGAGAGAACCCCTCAGAGCGCACCAGAGGCTGGAAGGTCTCAACATAAAAAAACAACTCCATTTCCAGACAAACATGCTTTCCAATTAAAAGTGGTTTTGTGTGGACGTTTCATTTTTCATTTTTACTTGACCAACACTGATAATTTCCTTTTTGACAAATCATCGCTGCCACCGCTGTGGATCACTGAGGGAAGTCTCGTTTATTTGCGCAACAGGTTCTGTCTCACACAGATCTTATTCCGATCCATGTAGGAGGAAGAAGCATGTTGTCAAGGTTTCGGTCCTTTGGGGTCCAGCAGGAGATCAACTCATGGGATGTGGCGGCAACAGAGTCAGGTTTAACTTTGGAAAGGTGCTCTCCAAAGTCTCCGTGTTCTTCACCATGGTCCTGATATTCACCTATTTCTTCTACTGTCTCACCGGATTTTGCGATTCGGCTCCGAGGACTTTATATAGCCAAGCTGCTGCAGATGGGGACTATGACAACCAGGTGCAGTTGGACCTGCGGCCGCCTCCTCCTCTCCGATCCGGCGCGCAGCTCCAGAACCGTACAGCCTCTCCGGACGTGCCGCAGGTGGTGGACGCGGTGGAGGAGCTGCAGCAGTACGAGCAGGGAAGCGAGAAGGAGACAAACAGCATACCCGTTTCCAACACCTACGGGACTAAAAGGCTTCCAAATGCGATTATAATCGGCGTGAAGAAAGGAGGAACCCGCGCCCTGCTGGAGTTTCTGCGCATCCATCCGGACGTCAGGGCGTTTGGCGCAGAGCCTCATTTCTTCGACAGGTTTTATGACAGAGGGCTGGAGTGGTACAGGTATGACTGCTTACAGAATCAAACAAGTTGTTGCTCTACCACTAAGTTTTAAAAGGATAATAAAAGCAGGGAGGGTGGGGGGTTATTTTATTATATTGTTGAAAATAGCTGTTGAAATAGCTTTAAACTATTCAATGATGCAGTTGTCAAAGCAAGATAAAAAGACATGTCAGCTACAAAATCTCTTGTGTCAGCTCTAATAGATAGTCATTCAAAATATAACAGAAAAGCTGTATTTGGTGAAAAGTCTATGAATGTTTGATTCGATTAGTATTTTAATTATATCGTTTCCAAAAATATATATTTTTTTATTTATTGGAAACAATGTTATCAGAAAGACAAAACTAGACCATTATAGGTAATTTCTTATATACTTTTTAGAAAAATAACTACACATATTAAAAACCATCTTAAAAAAAAATTGAAACTGAGGCACAAGGAACATACTTGTCCACAGCGTTATGTTTTTCTATACTTTAGGTTACATACTGTATATATTCTCCCAGTCCAAGAATATACCATATAATGTGTGTTTATTTGCCCTTAAAGTGGAAAATAAGGCTCAGCAGGTAGACATTAATCTTGTTTTAATACAAGAACTCTCACTTGGATCTACAGATTGTATTTAAGTCAAAGCAGCGTTATCTAAAAAATGAAAAGTCAGGGAGAAGTCAACCGTGTGGTGCAGTAAAACTGTTCTTAAAAGCACATGCTTTTAGAAAAAAACTTCACACAAGTTAATGTCATGGAGTAAACCCAAGCACTTACTGCTCACCTCTCGTTACGATTCATTGAAAGAGTTCATGAAACTGAAAACTAATTAAATATGGAAATCTATGCGAACAGTCAGTGATTAAGCAACAAGCAAACCAGACATTTCTTAATCTAAGACGTCTAAAATTAGTTTATATTCATTTCTTGAGAACCAACTGTTTAAAGATGTAGATCAGTGTTAGATTTTCTGAACTTTTACAAAAGCAAAATGGAGACAATAACAGCTAATCCTCCTGTAGGTGTATGTGGGTCCATGACATCACAGGAGGCAGGAGAGCAGATTATTGTTGCAGACGAGTGACTTTTGACAGACTTCACGTTGATTCAGAACCAATTGGGTTGCAGTTGAGGTGAAAGGACTTCAATCATACGTAGGTGAGCCGTAGTTTGACTTCGAAGACCCCCAAGCCATTATGGATCTGCTGTAACTGACGAAGCTGAGCCGAACATTGACATGGTTCATCTTCAGAAAATTTATTTTTACAAATCTGTGTGTGAATTTTAACCATCTGATAATTTTCTGCATACACGGACCATTCACTGAGTCATTAAATGGTGTATTTTGCTTGTATCACTTTGAATAATTTAATTAGCCAGTGTGGCAGTGCAGCCAGTCTGGACTCACAGTTCCTCTCTCTCTGATAGAATTTTATTTTTCTCGTGCTTCCTTCTGATATTGCCTGCAACAATAGCGATATATGGTGGCAGAGACCGTACTACAAGTGCATATATTGTTGGCCTAACTCACAGGGCTGGGCTCAATAAAAGTTTTTGGGCCATGTTCAACAGAAGTAACAGGCCTGGAAAATCATCCTAATGAAACACAACGAGCAGACAATGAGGGTTATATAACAACCTGAAATCCTTAGGATGAAACCTGACTCCTCATGTCTGCCCTGGTCCTTTTCACAACCCACTTCCAGAAATCTTACTGTGCTGTCTCTGAAATGCATGCAGTGTTCATGAAAATGTCTAAAAAGTACAAAATGCGAGCAAAGTAAATATGAGAATACTCAAAAGAAATCTGATCAGTAGCATTAGTTCTCATGTGATGTCACCAGAGACATCAGGAATATTTGAAAACTTGTCTTGATCAATTAATTATTCACAACAAAATAGTAAAACAAACTTATAATAACATTCTATCCTATAGGTGGCAGCTATATCTAAAGTGAGTTTGGCTTATTATCAGAACAAGTAGCTTTAAGATCCAGATGGTTTGGGAGGGGATTTCACCTGTTGGCGGTAGAATGCATTAAAAATGTGCAGGAATTCAGTTATAAAAGGAACAAAATCTTGGAAAAAGTTCTGAAAATGTATGTAAAAGAAGAATGTGCAGGTGTTTGAATTTGCATAAGGAGTAAGCAGATCTCAGAGTGCAATCTTAAATGATGGAAAACTGATTTTGGGCCTTTTCCTGAACCTCAGCGCTGTATGATAGACAGGAGCATTTATGCATCACGATGATCCAGAAGACGCAAATGTTGCAGCAACAAGCCAAGGCTTCAAAATGAACACATTCCAAACCTATAAAGCATAAACCGTCCCTGCTGAAGTTGAGCCCCCTGTGCAGATGTGCCGACGTATACCGTCAATAAACGAGCCAGGACACAGAACGACCGATGTGCTCGGATCAGCTTCACACGGTACCCTCGCCCTGTGCTGCACTGTAGATCAAAGGGCCCCCGAGGTCCCAAAGGAGCTGTTCATCATCTTGACGCCCATTTATAAACCATTTACAACCCACGCTTCCACCTGTCAGCCTGTGTTTGCTCCGGTTGTGCTCTGCAAAGAGAGCCAGCGGTGATCAGTCTGCTTGTCGAAGAAAGAAGACCCAGCGTGGCTGTAAGCTCGTCTAGATGTGACGATTTTGATGACGCCGCGCCATTTTTTGATTTCCTAATTAGCTTCTGTTGCAGCAGCAGCAGCTGATTACAGGTCGACCTGTTGGACCATAACTATAATTTCTCAGTTCTAAAGAGGGTTCTAGCTCAGGACGAAGCTGTTCTTGATCATCTCCAGATGTTCTGCAAGCTTCTGAACCTGGTCCCAGCTGAGCTCTCATCGGGGCTGACGGGACAATAGTATTTTGAGACCTCTGAGCTGGAGAGGTGCCACGAGGAGAGACGGAGGTCATAACAGGATGAGGAGCACTGATAAACACAGACTTCAGAGACTTCTCAGATGTAATTCCACCCTGTCTTGCCATTCTTCTTAACCTCTTCGGTCTGCTCTAGCGGGGAACAGTTGGCCACATGGAAGCAGTTTCACCGCTGATAATTTTAACATGCTGAACATTTTCTTCCCCTCCTTCTTGCTCTTTACTCACCATACGAATTCGAGCTATTTTCGACCCATTACCCTACTCATTTACACGTAGTTCTTCTCCTGTTTCTCATTAGCACATTTGCATCCAAGCTTTCACGCGTTCTTTTTGCATATTTTATTCCGCGCCCTCACCACCGGCTGATGCTCTGCTTTCTATCCCCAGCTCGCTTCGCCGTATTCCTCCCAGACAAAGTTCTTATGTGGGAATACCTGTGGCAGATCTGGGGCTTCCAGGGTGCATTTTATATGTGTTTTTTGTGCGTTTCAATTAGCCCGACTGGTTCTTTAAAACCCTTTAAACATGCTGTTTTGTTGGTCCACTAATTTTGCTGCGACACCAGCAGGAGCTGTAAAATGGATTCGCCACACAGTGAAATCTGCAAAACAGTACAAATTAAACAAAATACTGTTGACAAACATCTCTGTTGTTTGATTTTTTTTAAACTGTGTCAAACTAAATCTGTAAGATGTGCATTAGAATTAAAGAAAATCTTACTCGGTGTCCCACAGAAGGAGGAGAAACTTAAAGACACCTTGTTTACTGAAATAATTCATACCTAATGGAACTGTGCATTCACTTTGCATATTTCTGAAATACTGAGGCCGTAAAACGTCGTCTAAACACGACTCTTTAGTTGCCAGTGCATGCCAGATATTGGTCAGACGTGTTTGCAGTTGTCTGCAGGGTGATTGTGTGTTTACCGGTTTTCGTCAAATAAACCAACGTTAAGTGTTTGTTCAGGTCTAAGATTACAGTGAGAACCAAATTGCTGGAACTCACCGGTTAAAATGTCTAAAAACGGGTCAAAACTGTTTTTAAAGATTTGGAGCTGAGCTCTTAGGTTGATGGGAAGAGATCAGAAATTCACAAGGAGAAAATATTGGTCAACATCTGTGATTTATTCGTGTAACTTTTCCATTTGGATACATACGCTTTTGATGAAGGCTCTCTCAAAGGAACAATTGGACACTTTGTTTGGCTTGTGGATACTCAGAAAGTGTTATAATCTAGTCCTTTAGAGGCTTTCAGACATGTTTGATCTTTGCTTGTTTACATAAACTGCCTTGAAAAAGGATTTCTCCTTTTAAATATTTCCATATTTTGTCTGTTACAACCTCAAACTTCAATATATTTTTCTGAGATTTGGTGTGATAAGGTATAAAGATTACAAAGGATAACTGTGGAATGGAAATGCATTGTTTTCGGTTTATGCACTTGGTGTTTAGCCCGCCTTTGGAGTTTTGTCTCTCTAGGTTTAAAGGCTTCTTCTGAACAAAATAGCTAAAACTTAGTTTGATCAAATGGAAAGTGTCTCTGAACAGATTTTCAGCTGCTGGATTCAGGTCTGGACTTTAACTGGGCCACTTTCACACAGGTCCGGTATGGCTGCAGGGTGAACCTCTACTTCAGTCTGAAGCATTTTGGAGCCTCTTGTAGGTTTCCCTCCATGGATTTCATCATTAGAGTTTGAATGCAATGTATATAACAATATATGCATGAAGAGGCATACATTGCTATTGGATTGCATTTCTGACAGTAAATAGTCTGGTCCTTAAGTACAATAATTGGCAAATCTTTTTTCTGACTTGCAAACTTGCCCCGTTTTCATGGTTTGCTGTGTCACCTACATGGCATGTAGCAAACTGCCAACACAAAGTCGTATGGTTTTCGTTCAGCAGAGGCTTTCTTCTGGCAAATCCAGTCCATAAAAAACAGATTTATGGAGCGCACAATTTATACCTGAGCAGCAGATCTCTGCAGCTCCCCCAGAGTTACTGAAGATCTCTTGGCTGCCTCTATGAGTAATCCTAATGCTGGCCTACCAGTCAGTTTAAACGGATGGCTAAGACTTTTTGCAGTTGTGACATACTCTTTCCCTTTTATTCTGATGGATTGAACATTGCTCTGTTAGATGTCCAACGTTTGTTCTATAAGCAAACCTGCTTTAAACATCTACACACAGGTAGAGTGGATTTTCATTACTAATACACAGCAATTCTGCTTTGACATGTCCAGGATGGAAAACGAAGCACAAATTATAGTGGAGTTTAACAGATGGCTGACATTTGTAAGCTGCTGTGTATGGAGCGTTTGGTGTCAGTGGCTAAGTGAGCTGCACTGGTGAAGGCACATCATAGACGCTGCAGTCCCCTGCCAGGACAGTGTGTGAGACCTCATTCATAAACGTTTTTCTGTGCTTTTATCTTCTTTGTCTCTCACGTCTGTTTTTTCCATGTCACTGTCTTGTGCGCATGTGTGCGTTTGGCTCCTTACTGGAACAGAAAACCCACAACCAATGCATTTCAAATGAGGCAAAGATTTAAAGACTTTGTGATGTTGTGTAGCTTACATATGGGATTTGTCAGCCACAGCAGACAGCTCAGAATCCGCAGTGTTTCATGAGACAATGGCTGTTGTTGTAACTGCTGTTTTCCTTGATTAGAACAAGGTGTTTTAATTCTAGGAGGAATCCATCAAGGTGTCAAGGTCATTTCTGGAGAACGCCTTTTTTGACATTTTGGAAAATATGTTTTGTTATTTGGAAAACCTTTTTTTTTTTAAACCAAAACTAAAATCAGCCTTAATATAGAAACTTATTTTGTTGGTGATCCACAGTCCTAGCTTCCAAGTCTTTGATTGCAGCTAAAAGATGATAGAAATCATTTAAATATAGGGGTGCTAGAAAGGTTCAAACTTAAATAAACAATAGCTTTAAATAAAGGATAAGATTGGTGTGAAAAGGATGATTAAAACTGGTCATCTGAGGATGTCTTTAAGGGATTATTTTAATATATACAATTTCATGAAGATTTTGAATATATACAGTGTGCGCATAAACACATACATGAATAAATCACCTTCTAAAACCCCTCATCTTTTAAAAATAACCTTTAAGCAGTTATTAAACATACTTTTCATTGAAGCTATACTTATGGAGCTAGAAGTGTCTCAATATTTACAAAAGCACATGTGTGATTCATACATGCACAGAACAAGATCCACACATGCACAGACCAGAGGCAGTTAGTAAATCAATATATACTTGTGTGTGGATCAGAAATACTTTAGTGAATCTTGTCCTGTGCATGTGTAAATCTTGTGTGCTTGTTTGAATCATCCTGTGCAAAGGTGGATCTTGTGTATGTGTGTGTGAATTACATATGTGTATTTGTAAATATTGAGACTCTTCTACCTCCATACACGTCTGTATAAAATTTTATTTAATTTTTTTATTAGTCTGCTGTAATATTATATTCTTAAATGTCGAGTTTTCATCAGCTGTAAGTGGAAAATTTTCACTATTAATGGAAATAAGGAATTGACAAAATCAGGCTGTGTATAACTAATCTATATGATGTGTATTACTTAAGTATGTTAGTATACATACTGCTACCATAAATATAAATAAAAATAAACTGTAAAATAATTCTACATTCAGCTTCAAAGACGTCATGTTCAAATACTTATCCTGTGAGTCTTGATTTTCGACGGCTGAGGTTTTAGAAGTGGACTTTAATGCTCATGGGGACACATTTTCCCAAGTGGGGGCAATTTTCCCAATGCCTCCTTGTACATGAAGCCCTAAGGCCATTAGTGATGGAGGCTCAGTGCCCCTGATTGGCGTAGCAGACCAGGAAGTGGCTTCCACAGTGTAGAGCTGTAATGTGTTTTAATGATGGTGGGTTTTGGCCGTAGTTGGGTTTTAGGTGGTGTTATAAGGTTTGGGAAAAGCCCACACTCAAACCCCATATGGGGAGAATTATAACAATTTAAGGCACACATTGTGGTTCATTTTGGGGTGCTTGTAAAAATTTGTGGAAAGGTTTCAGCTGAGTCGTTTTAGGTCTGTGAGAAAAATAGTGAAAGAAATGATGGTTGTGTTCCAGCGGATGCCTCAGATGCTTGCTAGTCATGCTCGGTTGCACTGCAATTTCCAGAGTAGCGTGAGCCAGTAAACAAAACAAAAAACAAACTAAGGCCAATGTTTTCTCGTGACACAATCAACGACAGCATGGTTAGAAGACATCCACATATAAAAGAGTTCCCTTCTCTTCTAACTTTTTAAAATCAGCATTACTGTATCTGAGAATAAACAGAGAAAAAAGCAACACTAAAACATTGCTGTATTCACTTGAAAATGAATTAGCATTTTGGTGACATCTAGCTTTTTTTTTTTCATTTAAATTGTATTTATTTGTGCTAGAAGTTTTTGTTTGCTCTTTCATGCCCTTACCTTAGTTGTGTCTTTTGCTCATATCAATATTTCTAACTTTATGTAAAAACTGCTGCTGATTTATTTTTTGGCATGCATACAGTGACCAAATCATTATTATCTTTTTCAATTTTCAATCCGTGAAATGAAAGATAAAATATAGGTATAGGTAAAATCTATTTAGTAAAATCAGTCAAACTCTCTTTGCATATGGTTTATCACCTGTCGGCGAATATGCGATGGTCAGTTGCGCTACTTGTTTGATCGAGATAAAATCTGCCCTCTCAAAGACAAGCTTTGAGGTGCACACACCTCCAATAATATCACAAAATCTGATTTAATTGGACTATGTTCATCCTTTATTTCTCGCCCTTGTATCCTTTGGATGTTTTTAATCAAATTTCTCTTTCAGTGATGCTAACTGTATTTTATACAGCTGTGGGTTTGAGATGTATGTGAGAAAACTGCAAAAAAAACATATGGAAGCATTTTGAAAAGAGCACCAGGCTGTTACAGAAATATTTAGTTATAAAACCCCTATGTGTGGTCTAGTTGTTTTATTCAATTAGGATGATTTTCAAGTACAAACAATGCTACAGGCAGGATTGCTCTGTCTATTGCATTTACTGTATTTACTCATTTTGGAGGTGAATATGCAGGGATAATATTTCAAACAGGATAATAGTAATGTAAGAAAATAGTAAGATTTAGTTGAAGACAATGTTTTTCATTGTCGTCGTTTGCCCCAGCTTTTCCATCCACACCGGTATCTATCAGGGATTGGGAGTCATCTGACTCAAACTGGCTCAAACTACAAGGCTGAACCACCAGCAACTCAAATTCAATAATAATAATAATAATAATAATAATAATAATAATAATAATAATAATAATAATAATAATAATAATAATAATAATAAATCTAGATTCAATGTCCAAATCTGCCGAAAGTTGCGTTTTAGTTGTTGAACCCAGTGTAAGGGCTGTGTGCTGCTAAACATGTCGATAGTATATTGCTTTTTGCATAATGATACTCCTGCTAAAACACAATTTTTCCCATTGTGTGCAACACTGCTTTAAATACTTTCTAAGTATATGGATATGCATATAAGCATATGGATCACTATGCACACTACAAGCTTGAGTCAGCCATATCCTCCTACATTTCAGAGATAATCAAGGTGAAGATGGGCAAAACTAAACAAATCCACATGGATACTCCCCTGTTGTGTTTCCATCAAAATCTTTTTGAGAAAAGTGACGTTTATTATTGTCTTTTAAATTGGGACAATAACTAAAAATTGTCTTAGAGATGATGCTAAAAACGTTTCATCACTACTGTTGACTCAGTAGCTGCAAAGTTTCTTTGTTGGGCAATCCTAGCATTCACTATTTGCATGACAAACAAAATGGAAAATGGCCAGACAGGAAACTAAAGCGTGAAAGTAACCAAAGTTTAGTTTTAATGATGGCATTTAAGGAGATATTCTGTGATCACCAAAGTTACATCTCCACCTGAAGAGGTTGTACTGTAAATGTATGTTGTACATTTCTGAGCACTGCAGGACAGTCATCCTCATGTTCCTTAATTCAATACTAGAGAATAAAATTCATGATTAGAGCAAAACCTTGGAGGACTATGGAGATCTGCATTTTCTGGCAATCAATTGTATTTGTTTCTAGATCAAAATGGTGTACGTCCAACCTTTCCTGGATGATTATTAAACCCCTAAAACTGTCTTGTGTGCTGTTACGGTAAAAAATGTACATTTTATATTGATGTACTGTATGTAGCTACATTATTTCAACCCCTACAAAGTCAGTATCTCTTTGCAGATTTCTCAGACTTTTGACATTACACCACCATTTTGAGTTTGTGGATTAAAACTCAGTTCAGCAGCCTTAAGGCAGAAATGATTTGTTTTTCTCGCGACCCGCTGCCAACCATTATGTAAATGGTTGAATCTCAGCTTTTGTGGAGTCGTTCACATAAGTATCTGAAGTAAGGCTGCCGGGTTCATTCCTAGAAACTGCAGTCGATACATATTCTGAGTGCAACAACTGCAGGCAGTATTGGACTTCCCTGGAAGGTATCATAGACTTTTTATTTTCTAAAAACTCCTAATTATAATGGCCACCCATAGTTGCTAAGTAGACATCAACGAGGCTAAAGTACCAACATAAATTATTTCATTCTTTTATAGATGTCTACTTCAAGTAGTTTCTGTGGAATTACAGCACTTTAGCTAACCTCCAATCGAGAAAACCTTTCACTTAGTCCATTACTGCATTATTAATAATGAGGGTAGGCATCCTCTATCCGTCTAATATGAGCTAGTGACGATGTTCTTAGTTGCAGTCAGCTTCCCAGATGGACTTGAATCATTCACTTAGTGCCACAATGAGGCTTTATATGCTGCATCGAGCCAAAGTATTCATTCTCCTTTAACTTGTTTACATTTTTTATCACATTACAACCACAAACTTCACCACATGTTTGGGTATTTTACATAATAAACCAACGAAAGTAGCACATAATTGTGAAATGGTAGGAAAATTATACGTTGTTTTAAACATTTGTGTTTTTACACATTTAAATCTGAAGTGTATGGAAAGCATTTGTATTTAGCCCTCTGTAATTAATACTTTATGTACATCTAGACACTAATTTATGCTCTTTTTTTTTTTGCTGAACTTGAACTATTTTGCTAATTAGGTGACTCTTGAAGTCAACTGATAAGTGAAGAGAGCTGAATACAAATGCACGCCACGCTTCTCAGATTTTTAGTTGTGGAAAAATAGATGAAACCCATGTATCCACTACACAATTGTGTGCAACTTTGTGTCGGACTATTGAATAAAATCCCTATAAAAGACATGGAAGTTAGTGGTCGGAACGTGACAAACGGTGAAAACATTCAAGAACTATGAATACTTTTGCAAGCCACTGTAAAAGAAAGTAGTGGGCGAACTCTTTGCTTTAAAGTTTTTGCTTTTAGTTTTTATTTGAACAGGAGCAGGCAGCCTGTTTCTCCGTCCGTCTATAAATCATGCAGGATTAAAATGCTGACATAAGCTAATGGGTGACTAACTGGAACCGGGATGGATTGAAAATCATCAGCAGGGGACAAAACCGCCAGATTTCCCTTTGTTTAAAGCCTCGCTGTCACTTCCGTTAACTTCCAGTATCATTAAACCTTTGCTCCCTTGTCAGAGGTGTTGAGAAGCAGTATTTCATTTTGAAATGGAAGTTCCCACTCGTCCTGTCAGTGCAGTCTGTAGCCTTAAGGCTTCCTCTGTCACACTTTGAGCACAACAACTCTGCTGGGAAGTGTTTTCCCACACATTGTTTGTTGGAGCTCTCTTATAGTTTTACGGCCTCGGTTTTCCACCAGCTTTGTTAATTAGGTCCCTGCTAAGAACAATACTTTGGATGAAAAGACGCCTATCGCAGCAAAAAAATGTCTCCCCCAGGAGAAAAAAATAAATAAACCGTCTTTGTGTAAATGGCCCAGTAAACGGCTTTAATATAAGCCCTCAAGTTACAGACCTGTTCGCAAATGAGAAAGGGACATGACAGATTTTTAAGGATCTTGCTGTTTTTTTTTTTTTAAACCTTTTGTTAAGATGCTGCAGGGGCGTAGCAGCAGCGCTTTACTATTCCGAGGGGCAGGAAGTCTGTTGGCCATATCCTCGCAGCAGAGGTTTTTTTTTTTTTTTTTTTAATCATGTAATTCAGACTGCCTCCAACATATCAGCGGTGCAATCGCCTCTGTGGCACTTTAGGGAGGAAAAGCGTTAGATCCTTTTAACAGCAGGGAGTTCCAGACTCATATGGTTTGTCAGCGAGGCTTTTTATGACGGGCTAAATAAAAAACATATTTGTACCCACGAGCTCACATTTAGGCACAAAAACAACCCATAACGGAGTTTCATATGTAAAACAAGAGTTTTGGATTGCACATGCAGTCTAGTGTTTTCGGTTAATCACCCTGGATAGAGTTACAGTTCTTCTTGTCGCCACATGCAGACAGATTTATGACAGAAAATTGCTCCTCATTGATCCTCTGTTAATGAGACTGATTGATCAATAGGGGTTAGGCACTTGGAGGGAGCGGGGTAAAAGCCACAACTCATTAACTATGCAGGAGTACGGAAAGACGACTAATGGTCATTATCCAAGGTGTCGTTCAACCGAAGGAGTGAAGGACAAATCTAAGCCCCCTATGTGACGAAAGCAGAGGGCAGGGAGAGAAGGACAGGCGCTAATTCACTTATCAGCAAACACTGCTACCTATGTGGCCCCGTGTGTGCAGAGTGAACGCCACACTCAGGCACGCAAACACAAGCGTTGAGCCCAATCTGTCAAAGAGACAGACATATTGATTAGACTCAGATAAACAGAGAGTAAGGAGGCAGCGGATAGGCCGCTTGCAGCTCGCGCAATTGGATAGTAATCAATTAATGGCCTTTTATTATGGGGATCTGTTAATGGGAGCGGGATGAAATGGCTCACCTTGAAGTAAACACGAAAGACTTAAAACTTTCTTAAAGGTCCTTCAGCAATGGGTCCCACAAGAATTCATTCACCTGCATTTACCTCTTAAATCCACATAAGGTTTTATTTGTGTTTCCCTTTAAAACTACTTCAATTGTTGTTTTTTTTATTACAAACTCTAAACTGAATTACTGCCCTGTAAAGTTTGTCCCGAAACGTTATGAAGCTCACACTAGAACTACAGAAGATAAAGACCTCTCTCTCTCTCACACACACACACACACACACACGCGCGCTTCTGTGAATATACAGTGAAGCCCAAGTTCTTGGCACCCTTATTGAAGATGTGTAAAAAGCGTCATTGCATTTATTCAGTGAGAGAAAAAAAATACAACCTCTAGAAAGAACTGTTTTGAACAGATTCACCAGTTCCATGATTAGTGGTGGTGCTGCTGGTAATGCTTTGCACAACCTCCTTCAGTAAATTAGTCTTGGTCTATCACATTTCACAAGGTTGGCACAAACATAAAAACAGATCTTGGCAAAATCTCCCTACAGTGGATCATCAAAAGTCCTGAATCTTTTCTTAAGCTCTCCGTTCTTTAGTTCATGCCACAGGTTTTCAACAGGATGTCTAGTTACTGAAATGACCGTGGAAAAATGCTGATTTAGCGTCTGGTTGACCATTTTTGTGTTCATTTTGCCACATATTTTGATTTTTATACGGACAAGAAGAAGCCCTCTTATACGTTTATCATTAAAGTCCACAAGATTTTCATTTAAAGTCATTTGATCTTTTTTTTAAAGTATCTATTAAAAAAAGACATGAACTTCCCAGGGCCTCTGGAACAGGCCCACATAATAAATCTTCCACTGTACATAGCAGTAGTAATGAGGTGTTTCTCCACATATTAATTATTTGTTTCACACCAAACCAGCCTGCAGTTTTTGTTGCAGAAAATCTAAATCTTAGTCTCAGCCACAGGTTATATATAAATATATATATATATATATATATATATATATATATATATATATATATATATATATATGTATGTATGTATGTGTACTACTTGTGTCATGGTGTCAACTTCAAAAATTGGCTAAAATAGCCTTATTCTTGTTTTGACAAGATAAAGCAATGGTGCATAAAGGAGGCTTGTTGTCACTTACATAACGATACAATAAAACAGAGCTTTAAAAAAAATCTCACTTAAGTACCACTTAAAATGCTGTTTACCTGCGGATGAAAGGGTGCCGACATGGTTGAAAAAAAGTCTGTTTCAGAAAAGTATCTGTGTTAGTTCAGACAGGTCCCAAAACGTCTTAGCTAAAGTACTGAGAAGCTTATTTTATGCCATATTTGAAGTGATGAAATCTAATGAATTCACTCCCATTGTTAAAACTCTCCCACCATATATTTGTCTGTGGATTTGCTTGATCCACCTCTTTTCTTGTCTTTCAAGATGTTTGCTTTTCACATTCATGGGTTTACACTCATATACTCATTATTCATCCTGACTAATGTTGCTCTTGACTAAATGATCCCAGCTCATACTTTGGACTGCTGACAACTGCCTATATGAGGGATTAAAAACCATAAATAACAACATTAAGTGGTGTCCCCCCTGTATTGAAGCAAAATAGCAATTTCTCCGTCTTTCATAAGCTCAAATAAATAAAAGGATTTTTCCTTTAATTTGTTATCTTTCTTACGCAGACTCCTGAAAACAAGCTACAACATTAATTCAATGCAGACTTTTGTTTGCATTTCGCTAATTATCAAATCAGTCTTTCCTGGTGAAAAGTCTCAGTGGGAAAATAAATTCCCCTCAAAACTGATCTGCATTCCTAAATTACCTCTTCTTACGGCCATTTGGACTCAATTGAGGCTTCCAATGTGAAACAAATAAAGCCCAAATGCTCCGTTACTTGTTTATTTTATGGGAAACCACATGAATGCTCTCCGTTTCCAGTAACACAATAAGATGTATGTGGCCAAAACGGGCTACAGACAGTTCCTCCCGCGTTTTAATCATCGCTCGTCGACTATTTGTCAGGCAAACCGATGTGCTCCTGAAATCCAAGTCTGCCACAAAGTCTGGCTCGTACAGTTGTCTTGTCAATCACGAGCACATCTGAAACCTGAATGGTGCCCACAATGCCTGTTTGATAGATGGACAAGAAATCAAACCACAGAAGAAGAATGAAGAACAATGTGCGCAAGCGATACCACGCATTATGTTGCTTGTGAAGTGCCCATGAAAACAAAACCAATAGTTTAATCGGTTTATTGTTCTACGGACACAGATTGTTTTACACAAATGAGAACGTATCACACGCTTTAGCACATACGGTGTTTGTATTGATCTATTGTGCGCAGTGTTTTTTCCCCCCTTGCAGCCACATGTTTAACACACTAGCTGAGCTCAGCAGCTGGGCAGCCCTGGTCACACTTCCTGCAGACATATTGGACTCTTTAAATACGTGCAGGAACCGGCAGGGGAGGCGAGGATGAAGCGGGGTGGGCGCTTTTGCTCTTGCAGGAAGAAGAGGGGGTGGAAATCTGTAGGAAATTGCTGTTAAGTGGTTCTCGAGGTTTTGTGGTTTTAGACTCATCAGACCCAAAGTGAGTGGATGGCCCTGCTCTGCAGACCTTAGAGTGAGGCTCGGAGAGGCTGCAAACAATAACACCATATTGGATCCGAACCTTTAATCATGCACGATTTCAGGCGATTTAATGAAAGAAGGGTTAGGGTTACTAAAAAAAAAAAAAAAGTGGGTGATTAAGTTGGCAAGTGTGACTGTAGGTTTGCTCCTTTAGGTTTTAGATGTTAAATGCAAATTCTTTTTTTCCATTTTTTTTAACGTTACAACCACGGAAATCAATGGGTTTCTGTTTTTATGTACTTATGATTTTATGTGAGAAATCAATACAAAATAATGCATCATTGATAAATGGAAGGAAAAGAGACAGTTGGTTTTTTAAAAAGCTTACTTTGCTATGATATCCCTGAAAAAAAAAATCCAGAAGTGCAGCACTGTTCAAACCGCGATCTGAAAAGAAAAAGAGAGACATGGTCTTCCTGCTGAACTGATGGACCTGACAAGGAGAGCATTAATCAGAGAAGCAGCCATAGCAGTCAAGAGGAGCTGCACAGATCCAATTCTGGCCTTCGTGAAAAAGTGGCAAAAACAAAGTATTGCATGAAGAAAACCATAAGTCCTACTTGCAGTTTTGGGGACGTGACAAATATATTTAAGAAGCTGTTTGCCTTGTTTTAGACTAAATTTCTAAGTTTAAGAACTTTTTGACTTACATAAAAAAACATTTGACGCAACACTAAAGTCATGAACATACCATCTAAACGATGAAACATGGTGGCGGCAACATCGCGCTTGCTCTTTGTTTTAGCAGGGACAGAGAAGCTGGTCAGAGTTGATGTGATGATGGATGATGATAAATACACGATAGAAGAAAACCTGTTGGAGACTTCCAAAGATGTGAGACTAGCGTGAAGGTTTAATTTCCAGCAGCAGGACGACTCTAAACATTCAGGCAGAGCTGCAATGAAAAGCACATTAACGTGTTAGAATGGTCAAAGTTCACACATAAAGAATCTGTGGGATGTTCACATAACTTAGTTTGAGTTGTTCAGCAAAAACAATAAGGGGGGAAATTCAGCTGTAACTATAGCAAAATGTGGTTCTACAAAGTAGAACCTTAGAGGTTGCTTAATGTATATGCATACCATCCATTTCTTATATATATATATTTTTTTTTATGTGTCTCATTTATCATGTGTCACAAACCTTCAATTTCATAATTATGCACTTCCTTGTGCTACTCTGCCTAAGTAAAATAAATTAAAGTTGGCGGATGTAATGTGAGAATAAAAAAAAAAAAAACAGTTGAAGAGGTATAATTACTTTTGCATGGCACTAGAACAAAAGAAAACCGTGTGTGGTCGGGATCCGAGCCTTTTATGTTTATTGATGAAACATTCTTGTGACGGCATGGATTGGGTCAAAATGCCTAACTGGAAAATTTCTCCTTTCCCTCCAGGAACCTGATGCCCCGCACTCTGGACGGACAGATCACTATGGAGAAGACACCAAGCTACTTTGTAACCAAGGAGGCTCCCAGCCGTGTCTGCACCATGAACTGCCAAACCAAGCTGATCGTTGTGGTGAGGGACCCCGTGACGCGGGTTGTGTCTGACTACACCCAGACCCTCACCAAGAACCCGGGACTCCCGTCCTTCCAGAGCCTTGCCTTGAGGAACTCCTCCGCGGGACCGATCGACACCACTTGGAGCGCCGTGCGCATCGGCCTCTACGCCAAGCATCTGGAGAACTGGCTCCGGTATTTCCCGCTGTCTCACTTTCTGTTTGTCAGCGGCGAGCGGCTCGTGTCCGACCCCGCGGGGGAGATGGGAAGGGTTCAGGACTTCCTGGGTCTGAAAAGGGTCATTTCGGACAAACACTTCTACTTCAACCAGACTAAAGGTTTTCCCTGCTTGAAGAAGCCGGAGGGGAGCAGCAGACCTCGCTGCCTTGGGAAGTCCAAAGGTAGACCTCATCCCCAGATCCCAGCCGAGGTTCTGCAGAGACTCAGGGACTTCTACAGACCTTTTAACCAACGGTTCTACCAGATGTGTGGACAAAACTTTGGCTGGGACTGATCAACAAGGTTCTGCCTTAAGAAAAAGCCTCTTAATGTTTCTTTTACAGTTTTCACAGATCAAAGATTCTCAGGGAGGGCTGAAGGCAAAGATCGTTTTGCCTGTGGATGCAACATGACATGCAGCACTCATAAACTGCAACATTTTAGCTGTAGAGGTGGAGCTCAGAATGACCAAGTGCTGCTAATGTGCTAAGATACACCCATGAGGACGTTAAACTGCTCTCTTATGTTTCATTTTGGTTTGAAGGTTTCACTTTCATGTCTTTTATCCAGATTTGTGTTTATAAAATGAGGTCATATTTATAGTTTATGTTGATATGAATAGTACATTTTTATACAAAGACTTTTTATTTATTACCATGAACTGTTCATTACGTGGCAAAGAGCGAGACGAAAATGGTATAATAACCGACAGGGCATTGGGGACAATGTCATACTTTGACACTTTCATATTTTTGTTGCATTTTTGTTTTGTTTCACACAAAACAGACAATCAGATCATTAGTTTGATGTTGTAAAACATTGTATTGATGGCAATTTATACCTCAAATGTAAATATCTAATTAAAAGCACACATACCAATACTGTATTTGGTGGTTATTGTGGATTTATCTCTTTAAAACAGCAGTAAGTTCTAAATTTCAGCTTTATCTGGTCTTTTTTTCTTTTCTTTTTTTTCCCTCTTCATAAATGGTTCAATTAACACAGACACTGAATGAAATAGAATGAAATGACATAACATGTCTCTTCTCCAGTGGATTTTGATGAACTCCTTCAGATGCCAGGAGATTAAAACAGAATGAAGGAGGAGAGCAGCATCTTGAGCAACAAGGGGTAGCTGCCTGATAAATCAGTTAAGTTCCTTAATCACCAGTGATGTCTCTTCACCTGCCCACGTTCAGTCATCATGATAACCAACCAGCGGCGGCTGATAGTAAAATGTTAGGGAGGGTAGGGGGGTGGGGTGACTCTAGACGTCAGAGATTACCACACAATGATAAACTCTACTAGAACATAAAGCCATCCACTGTCAATTGCCGACAACTGGACTTTAAAGTTGGGTCGGCCAGGTTCAAGTTCTTTTATCTGCTTTTTTTCATCCAATGAAAGCCTTGTGAAAATCTATTTTTCACAAAACCCCCCAAAACATAAACAAAATGAAACGAGAATGCAAAAAAATCAAATGTCAGACACATTCTCTGACAGAACAGATGTGTTGATTACTTTTTATTCCATAGTCTATGTTTAATGTTTATAGTTTTTTTCTGGAATTTTGATTGAGTCTGCGCCTGAGCGCCCCCTATATGAAAAAAAGTAAAGGTCATGACATAATTTGCATCAACAAAAAAAAAAATGCAACTACTGGTGCAGGAAATAAAGATTTTTTTGTAAAAACAGAATTGGGTTGGT
Organism: Fundulus heteroclitus; assembly: GCF_011125445.2. Classification (NCBI taxonomy): domain Eukaryota; kingdom Metazoa; phylum Chordata; class Actinopteri; order Cyprinodontiformes; family Fundulidae; genus Fundulus; species Fundulus heteroclitus. The sequence goes on along the minus strand of NC_046376.1, from coordinate 22,282,909 downwards.
GTTGTTCACTGCAGGTTAGCTCTGAGCCGTGTTCCTTCCCATGGATCTGCTGCTGTCCTCACTCAGGCGGTACTGTGAGTTGTCCTTTTTTATGGTTATCTTCTTTGTTTTATACGCATGCACACACACCCTCCTCCATTGCAAAAGGGGAGGAGAGCAGCAGAGAACCGGTACACATTTAATATGCAGAGATAACATGATGTCATTTGAGTTGTCAGCAATAGCTTCACATGAGTGCCCAATACGCAGGTATCTAAAGATATTTTGTCAATCGGTTAATTTTTAGTGAGGAGTTGGCAACTCCAAAAGACAATATGAAAAGTTTGAGCATAAAAAAACAACAACAGTATTCATATGCAGTTTTCAAATGACAATGACTGTATAGCAAAGAATGCTGTTTGCAAGAAAAAGGTAAAGGTCATTACATTATTTGGGAGTCAGCGATTGTTTATCAGATGACACAGGTTACCATAAGCAGGCGTCTTAGAAATGCACAAAATGATACATGAATGATAAGGGCTGTTAGAGAGAATCAACCCAACAAGGTCTGCCTTCCTTCAAAGAGCCGTTAATCACATCTCAAGCTGCCATGCAAACGTCTTTATCTCAGCTGGAAATTGGGAAAAACCCTTCTGCAGAAAGCCAAAAGATGAACATACAAAGCAGGCTGCAGCTCATGTGAAAGCTGTCCTTCTCAGACGTGTCAACACTGGTGATGTTTCGCTGTGAGGACAAAGCCTTTAATGTGAGTTTCTGTTCTGCTTGTTTGGGCTTGAGATGCTGCAGCAGTTAATGTCACATCCCAGGGGCCTAGCTAGACATGAAGGTCCAGAGGGTCAGGGGCCCGTCTGTAATCACATCACAGGATATCTGCATTAGGACAGTACTTAGCAGTTAGCAGTACTGCTCCTACCAACACCGTACAGCTGCTGCTAAAACAGAAAGGTAAAGGAGGGTAAAACCTGCTCATCTTTAGGATTAAAATATTTGTAAAAGCTATAATTAACTACTGTTCTTGTCAATAGCAAAAACCATAATGTAGAAAATTCAATTCAATTTTATTCATATAGCGCCAATTCATGAAACATGTCATCTCGAGGTACTTTACAAAGTCAAATTTAATCAGATCATACAGATTGGTCAAAAATTTTCCTATCTAAGGGAACCAGTTGATTGCTTCAAAGTCCCGACAAGCAGCATTCACTCCTGGAGAAATTTAGAGCTACAGGGAGAGTCGCCTGCATTGTCCATGGCTTTGCAGCAATCCCTCATACTGAGCAAGCATTAAGCGACAGTGGGAAGAAAAACTCCCCATTAACGGGAAAGAAAACCTCCGGCAGAACCGGGCTCAGTATGAACGGTCATCTGCCTCGACCGACTGGGGTTACAGAAGACAGAACAGAGACACAACAAGAGAAACAAAAAAGCACAGAAGCACACTTCTAGTAATCTGTTCTATATTAGATGGTAGTAGCGGGTAAGCTGTCTTCTCTGGATCATGTCTCAGATAACAGAATGCCAGACCATATGTACCTTCTATGAAGAAAAAAAAGAGATAGAACAAAAGGTTATAAGCAGAAATGATGACAAGCAATGCATAATTGAAGAACAGTAGAACACGATAGAGTGAGAAAAATAGATCCTGATGTCCTCCAGTAGCCTAAGCCTATAGAAACACATCCCCATAGGTAGGTCAGGGCAACATAAGCCACTCTAGTTATAAGCTTTTTAAAAAAGGAAAGTTTTAAGATTAGTCTTAAGAGTAGATAGGGTGTCTGCCTCACGCACCAAAACTGGGAGTTGGTTCCACAGGAGAGGAGCCTGATGGCTAAAGGATCTGCCTCCCATTCTACTTTTAGAGACTCTAGGAACCACCAGCAGACCTGCAGTCTGAGAGCGAAGTGCTCTGTTAGGAACATACGGGGTAATCAGAGCTCTGATATATGATGGTGCTTGATTCTTAAGGGCTTTATACGTTAGAAGAAGAATTTTAAATTATTTTCTTGATTTAACAGGAAGCCAATGAAGTCAAGCTAAAATTGGAGAAATATGATCCCTCTTGTTGATTTTCATTAGAACTCTTGCTGCAGCATTTTGGATCAGCTGAAGACTTTGAACTGAATGTTTTTATTAATTATTTCACAGACAGAAGGATCAATACTTAATGTTGACAGGTTCTAGAATACGGAGTCACTATAATTTGGTAATTGTACTCCAATCACAGAAACCCACCACTATAGTCTGTAAATGTGTCCAGAAATGTGCGGGCAATCCAAGACAGAGCTGGAGAGTTGACATCACTCATCTCTGAAGTGATCTGCTTTATCGCTGTACTTACATTCCTTCTACCTGTTGTAGTTTTTATCACGCTACAGTCAAACAAGCTTTATCACCAACCATATCTGAGCATTCATCTCTTTCATTGCTGTGCTTCTGGTGTGCAAAGCTAACCGCTACCAGCAGAAATGTACACTTTGATGTGAACAAAGCTGTTAAGAATTAGACTAGAGTTACCTTCAGCTGTTCTTTTTAAATGAAGAATCCAAAACAAATAGTTGAACCATAGTGTCTTTTGTGCTCAGCGAACAGAAGTTGCACTTTGCATTTTAATGCTGTTGAAGGAGAACAGTGAGGAACAAGCAAGTCAGTTTCCATCTTTATTTTAACAACAAAATCGTACGCATATGCAAGACTTTTAACAAAGGTTTAACAGAAAGACACCAGACATTTGGATCTGTAAATTCAGGTCAAATGCTCGGTATTCAGCATCCCTCACTGACATTTAATATTGTGGAGCAGATTTCCTGAAAACTTAAGGGCACCGGGGACCATTGATGTTTTTAAAAGTCTTACCTTTCTTTTGTTTATTTTTATTAAATTTTTTTTCTAGGAATTAAGATTCCTGATTGCAGTTAATCATAAAGGGGACATATCATGCAAAATCCTCTATTTTAGCACTTAAATACATTTTGTTGTGTACTTGGAGTCTCTAAGAGTACAACAAGAGTTTAATTTAGTCAGTCCAGGTGCTAAATCTTTATATTCTGTTTGGGTCGTATTATTAAAGCCGTTCTCTATTCTCTGTTAGATTTTTTGAGCCAACACAAGAAGTGAACTTTTTAAAGAATTTATTATAAAACTGGTTTTACTGGGACCTGGAACTGATAGGAACTCGTATCAGGATCACTGTGAAGAGGAGAGCTGGGTTAGTCAGCTGGTGTAACTCAGTGAATATGTGAAACACAGAATAAACACCACTATGTCATGGACTTCTGGCTTACCAATTAACGAATCCTGCCATTTTTTTGTCACTGCAATTTTGTAGTCCAAGCTCAAGGAAGCCTCCTTAAACCTCACAATTCATTACATTGTCCCCCACCATGCTACAAAAATGGCCAAATGATGTGGAGTGGAAAGCTCTGCGACCTGGAGAGGAGCAGGGTGTGAAGGGCCTCCTTTAGATTTAAAGAGACGGCACCAAAACGAGTTGCTCTCCAACGCATGTCTGAACAGGGGGGTAAGAGACGGGCCGTGGGGCAAGAATAACGAGGAAGTCAGACCAAAACGTAAAAAACAAAAAAGTTTAACTTTATAAAGACCACAACTGAATGATTTCAATGTGAATATGAAGCTATTAAAAACATGCTAAGTCCCTTTTAAGTTAGTTTTTCTTCATATTGATTTTTAAAGACCTTTATTCACTGTAAATATTTGTTTTGTGTTGTTGTCACGAATAGCTGACTTTTTGATTGATTTAAATGTAGGTTTTAAATTAAAAATTATAAATCTATCGTCTTTACCCACTTGTCCTAGCAGGGGCAAGGGGACTGGCACTTTTCCAACAGGCCTCAGAGAACGCAGGAGCCATTTTTCCAAATGAGACACAAAAATTTCCAACATTCAAATCAAAATTCATTAAATCTGTCCCATTAGAGGGACAGATTTAATTTAATAACAATTTATTAATATAATTCTGACACAGTGATAAGGACTTTCCCAGTCATGAACGTGGTGAGTCGTGATGCACTCAAAGCTGCAGCCGTGTCCCTGTAGAGAAACCACTGACCCTGCATTCATTCATTAGGTGAAAATAACAACATGTAATGAGGACCAACGCTGGGTTTTACCAAACACCTTGTTGAAATTCTCCTCAATAAATGGACAACTTCTGTCACAAGTCAATACTTAATTGAACGGAAGGTTATAGGATGCCAAGGACAAATTTTCTTTTGTTTATTTGTTTTAGTTGCTTTTTGCAGCTGTCTTTACCCGCTGGAAAATGGGAAATGCTCACAGTTTTCAAATTAAATGATCTAAGTTAAAGGTTAGGGTGATGACAAGGAACTAGCCATTTTCTTGCAAAAGCATAAATTGTCAAAAAAGGTTATAAGGTTGTGATGTTTGAAGTACAAATAAAGGTTTTTCTGTTGAACAACGAGAAGTGCCTGAATGATGAACTGTTTAAATGACTGGCTATATTTTTTGGCATTACAGAAAGCTCTGCAGAACCTCATTCTCACCTTTAGCTGTTTCAGTGATTTCATGTTTGTTGTTTCATTTTCAACTGTTTAGTCCAAGCCATTATGGAGCTTGCTTTGTTGACTTGTTCATTGTATATTTTTGTGGGTATTAAACCGGTTTTAAGTTTGAATCCACACGTTCCTCTTTTCCCAGCTCTGCATCATCATCATTCAGCAGGTCTGATCACCTGCCTCTAGATCTATTTTAGTCATGTATTCATGCCAAAAATGCTCAGCACACACTGTCCAGGGGGCGAATAAGCTGAGACCAGGACTTTAAGCGCTTTTTTTACATGGCTGTTCTGCAATTTTTTAATACATTCTCTGTAATTTTGCTCCTTCTGAGGTTTATTTCTTTACTTTTTTTATACGTTTGTCATAACGTTGATTAAAGAGAAATCACACAGTCCTCCTCACTGCCTCCACAATGGAGGCCACATGTACAGGCGAAGGCCTGCGTGTGTTGCGGCCTTTAATTACAGAAGATGTGAGCTCACCCAGAACCCCCCTACTTCTTTCTTTGTGGGCTCAGAATTAACAACAGAGGTCTTTTCTTTCATGATCTGCTAGCCTGTTGGGTTAGAAAAAGAACCAGCATCTTCAGCGGTGAAACAACCAAGGATAGGAACCCACTGGAGAAAAAGAAACCCTACCCCAGGTCTCATAATGAGTGGAAATTTGATTGAACAAAACAAAAATTAAATCAAACTGATTAAGACTGAGCTTTGTGTAAATGTCTTTAGGGTTTGGCTGAAATGGCTACGCTCTAATGTGTGTATTCACGAGTTTCATAAAATACACACGGTTCATTCAGCACCTCCTGCCTCCACCGGTTCCAGTCAGGACTTCTGTTTGTCGCTATCCCTGGCATTAGTTTTTAAAGACTCTAGACACTAAAATTATATATCTATCTAAGACTCACTTCATCCTCAAATTATTTAATACACTGTTTTATTACTTGGGATGGTGGTACAACTGCTCCGTGCCAGCCAAGCAGGCACCGGCAGACACATTCAGTCTGCCATCTGGGGAAGACATTAATGTCCTCGGAGGGCAATCCCGGGAGTAAACTTTGCCTAGATCAGCATAGCATCATGGCACTTAAGATAATCTCCAGCTTTCACTAAACTCTTGTAATTATGTGAGAAATTCAACCGAGCTTAACGAGGACTGGCAAGCAGTGGCTTGTTTTCATACAGGGAAAATGGCTTACTGCTCAGAGCGCTATTTCGCCAGTGGGCGGCTTGAACATGTTGTCAAGTAGTCAGTGGGGATTGTGCATCCCCCTACCCTCTGTGTGTTGCTCATAGTGTGAGCATTGTGAGAATATTTGTCCATTAACTGTGGTGTGTTTGACCAATGATGTTGAAATCTGCATTGGTTTGCCGATTCTTGTTGTTTCATTCAGTAAACATACATGATGAAATATACCTTTAATGTTAATAATGTAAAATGGGCTGTGATCTTACACTGCATGCTTATTTTTGTCAGTCAAAAGCCCTGTACAGCTGAGGTTACACCCAACCAATAATACACAACTTTTTAACACATGTTTTTTCCAGTCATATAAGATTTCCCCAAACATCACCACAACTATAGGAAGATAAGAACTGATCTTCTTAAGTTGAGCCTTTTCTTCTGCAAAAACAAATATAATGTCTGTATCTAGATGACATCCACAGATTTCATGTTGGGGTTTTATTTTGTTCTCCACACAGCATCAGTGGCCTTTGCAGGTGGGAAGGTATTTTTCAGCAACATCAAGGTCATTCCTATAAATCCGTTATGATTTCATAGATCTGAATTGTTTTAAGCCCTGATACCCATCTGTGTTGTTTAAACACTTTAAAAAAAGGATATGACGGATAGAAAAGAGTGACACAATCAACCAAAGGGGGGAAAAACACATAAAGTTTAAAACCAAGTATAAAAAAGTATATTTCCAAAACAAAAGCCGTGTCTATTCCAAGAGATAAAACATTCACAATATCAACAATTGCCTCTGATTTTTATACTATCTCCATACTATCTAGTTAAATATTGTATTGTGTCTCTATCTTTAGCTGAGTGATTTAAGGTGGAAAGATTTTAGTCACAGCAGTTCTGTGAAAACAGGAACTGTTTCACAAATGTGGGCGATGGGAATTTTACTGCAACGTTTCATAAATCTGTTTTTCTGGACACACACGCTTCTGCAAAGGCTTCCATTGTTTTTTGGGTTTTTTTTTTTTAGCTTTTAAAATACCAACTTTTGTCTGGTTTTAGGGCTTTGATTGGAAAAGATGGGGAATAAAAATTCACAGGCCTGCTTGCAGCCACTTTACGAGGTACGAATGGAGAGAATGCTGCCAACTGGAGGGAAAACTTTCACCCTAAAAATAAAAATCTGTGGAAATGCTTTTGGAAAGCCATTCATTTTCACTTGGCTGGGGCCACAATCCTACAAAATAAAGTGCTTCATATTCAGCCAATAAAAACCAGAACATGTTCCCCTGAAATAACTCACCTGTGGCTCCGTTGACTAAACCAGAAAAGTTATTCACCAGTTTCATGGATCATTTTTTATTTGTCAAAGCTCCCATTTGTGTGCCTTTAGCAACATTTTTTTAATGACTAGTGAAGTACCTACAGCACCTTCTACAGCTATTCCTGCTCACAAACTTTAAATTTTTTTTTTGTCATATGACAACTACAATCATCTGGGTATTTTATCTGGATTTCATCTAAAAAAAAGTTGCATAAACATACCTGACCCACTTTCCCTGATACCGTGACATAAAGTGCTAATTAATTACCTTTAGGGGTCAACAATTTAATAGATAAAATATCTATTTGTGTAATGTGATCCCAAGAAATGCAGCTGTTTTGTTTAGAGCACAGTATTAAACCGACAGCATCAATAAGATCAAGGAGCACAGTTTGACACGTCACACACAGTGAACACAGAAACATGTGGAATATGGTCCTGAGCCTGAGGAGACCAAAACTCAGCTTTCTGGCCAACATTCAAAACATACGTGTGGCAAAAAAAAAAAAAACAACACACCCATAATCCCCTGTGAGACATGGTGGTGGCAGCATCATGCTGTAGGAATTTATTCTGCTACATACTCCAAGAGAAGCAAGAAATGTGTTCTCGCTTCCCCAGCAAATAATGTCTTTTTTTTTCTTGTAGCCCTGCTCTTGGAGTTCTCGCTGCTTCTTCTCAACACCAGGTCTGGGCGGGACTTCTTTTGGGTGTCCGACTACTGTTCTGTGATTGGTCAGGATTCAGATGGTCGTGTTCTAGGAGCCCGGCAGCTGAGCTTCTCGTGAAGTATGAATAGACAGAGCCATAACAAGAACACATTTCTCGGTTCTCGTGGAGTATGTGGCAAGCTTTGGCTCGTGTGTGATCCAGCCACAGTCCAAAGCTAAATTCAACTGAGAGTCAGCGGCAAGCTTCAAAAACTAATGTTGACAGACGCCTTCCATCCAATCACACAAAGCCAGAGCCATCTTGCAAGAAAGAATGGGCCAGTCTCTAAATTTTCAAAACTTGTAGAGATGCGGGTGTAATTGCACTAGAAGGTTGTGTCTAAAACTATTGACTCGTGGAGACTAAATATGAATCCATTATCAGTTTTCATTTACACTAAAATACATCTAAGTTTGTCACTGTAACAAGAAAAAGAAAGGAAAAGTTCAAGATGGTATGAATGCTTTGCTGAGGGGCTATATAAACTAGAACAATGGGCTGAAACTTTCAGTCTGTTGATGTTTAAAGGTGGTCGACACAAAAATCAACAGACTTCAAGCTGAACCATTGAAGATGGTTTTAAATCTTGATTTATTTTATTTATTTATTTGTGATTTGTAAAGTGACAAAATGTGAAAAGGGGTATATTTTTGCAAAGCATTGTAATTACACACGCTTGGGTACCAGTTAACATCTGTAAAGATTTTAGGATATATTAGAAGAAGACAAGTCACAGTGAGCATAGGGTTTAACATGCAGGAATAATGCGGTTGCAGTCCTGACATGCAAGATAGGCCTTCTGCGTGTCCAAAAATATCAAATTAAATCAATTTGCTAACCTTGTGAGCGTGTTTCTCTGTGATGTTCCATGTCTCCTGCATCCTCTGTGACTCAGAGACTCCAAAGGTCCTGAGTGTTGGTGGTTGTTTCCTTAGAATAGCCATACCACAGGCCTGTCTGGTGGCATTCAGTGCAGCACGCAAAGCCAGGAATCACGAACTGCCATGTTTCTGAAAATGCAGATGGACAAGATGCAGACTGCCAGGCTGCAAAACACTTTCACACGGTTGAATCTCTTCCAGGGTATAAGGCCTAGTTCAGCCAAGGTATGGACAGTGTGAAGCCTAATTTATTCCAACCATTTAGGCTAATTAAAATCGACATGGTGCTATGTGTAGACACATAACACATTGCGTTATGTGTCTTTGGCAGGGATGTGAAGTTAAACTATAGGAATTTTCACATAAATACTGAATCAACCTTAAAAAAAAAGCTTACCTAAAATTAATTTGGTTTTCTTTCATCTGTAATATCTTTACATTTTGTTGTGTACTTTTCTTTTTTTTGGATCATACAGTTTTTATTGGGACTTGGCTGCTTTTATTCTGCGCTTGACCATGATAGCACGTTGTGACATCTGTGCTTATAAACATAAAGAAACTGGACAGGTGGAGGATAGAAAAGTATGAGACATAAAACACTATTTACAGCAGATAAAATGTATCTTAAATTTAATCATTAACCATTATTATATTTTCTATGCCACTTAATTAAAGGCATAGAAACAGACAGGCATGCATGCACACACACACTCACACTTACAGGCAATTATTAATGGCAAATTAACACAACGTTCACGTTGGGAGAATGTGCAAAGTCCACAGAGAAACAACCATATCGTGCTGTCAGGCAACGATATTAACTGTTTCATCAAGCCAAAGTCTAAGTGGAGGTGAGAAAAAAAACTCCCAATACTTTACACAGGACGCGAGACATGTATCATCCTTCAATTAATCACCTATTGTTTTTCAGCTATTAGGCCCTTGGGAATCTCCTTGATGGGGCTTAAATATAGCACTCGCCACATTTATAGGCACAATGGGAAATGTGAGTGAAAACACATAAAATGAACCCTTCATTTCACTTGCAGCGTCTCACAATAGAAACAATGCTGCAGTCGTATGCTCTGGAAAATGTATTACTCTCCCTTATCAAGAGGGCTCTGGTTTTGAATCCCAACTTGGGGTCTTTCTGCATGGAGTTTGCATGTTCTCCATGTTATATATGCAAGAAGTTTTATTAGATTTTATACTATGACTATTTTTATGTTAATTGGACACAGAAACGGGAAGATAAAAGAGGAAAAAAAAAGGAGAGAAACAGATGGGACAAAATGCTAAAAGGGAGAAAAGGTGAAAGAGAAGGAGGAGAGGAAAGGGATAGAGCAATATAACATCCTGAGTCTGTTTCTGCACCTGCAAAGAGAGACATAAAAAGAACAGCAAAACCAGCCGATAAGGTACAACAGGTACAAACAACCAATGCTTTGACACCATCACTGAAGAATATACAGTATTATTTAATACGAGATGTATAAAGTGACAGCTAAAGATAATAAGAGGAGTTTTCTGTACAAAAGTGAATCTGTAAGCATCTGAATCCAAACACCTGTAGGTGCTTGTGAGAGTGCGCTTGTGTATGTGAGGTTAGTCCATAAGAAAAATGCTCAATAGTGGTTGTGAGGAGCCAAAGACCCGAGCACCGAGACTGATGCAGCCGAAGCCCTGAGGTGCGTGTGTGTGTGTGTGTGTGTGTGTGTGTGTGTGTGTGTGTGATGCATTGGTGAACTGTCCATGGTGTCCCCGCTTCTCATCCAATGACCGCAGTGGAGATAGGGACAAGACTAAAGGGGACATATGTTTTTCAGATCTTCCTTTTCACATGGAAATCGTTCAATTGTGGTCTATATAAAGTGGAACTTATACTGCTTTGTTGTGATTAATTAATTAATGAATTAATTAATTCCTAGTTACTTTACCACCACATTCCCCCTTTTTATACCTGTTCTGAGGTAGGTTTGAGAGAAACTCATTTTAGTGCTGTCTGTTTAAATCAAAAGGAGGAACTTTACCACTTCACCTTGTTTGGCCATATTTGTAGTATATGAACAAACAAAGATTTTGACTTATCCACATGTAACTTCGGCATCCTTGAGCTTGGACTACAGTGGATTTTGCAGAATATGTCCCCTTTAACACACATCTGCCAAGTTGCATGTTCTCTTGTCTTTCCCAGTATGAATCATGCCTAAGATAGATGGGCCTCTGTGTAACCGCATACTTTCACCCCAGACAAACACAAGATTTCTTTATAAATTTGTGTTATTATTACTGATATAGTGGTGTGTTTGTTTTTACACAAATATTTTATTTATTTGTTTCATTTATATGGAAGGTCGGTTTTCAAGTGTTAAAAACAAAAATCCTCTCATTTCCAGCCTCTTAAAAATCTGTCAATCTTATCTTGTTTTGGGATTGCTTACCCTTCAACAGTTCCTCAGATTAGGACACAGTACTGTATATAAAAAGCTGTGCTGGCAGGTGTGTGAAAATGTTCTCTGATCTCCTCAGCTCTCACCGACATTCCCCTTAAAGCTCCACCGTTTGGCTCGGTTTCCCCTCAGGGCTAGGTTTCACATTCCGACTGACATCACTGTTGGTTTGTGTTAGATCGGAAACCTGTGGTCTCCGTGTAATCCACGCTCCCCTCAGAAGAGTCAAATGTACCTTCTCAGGCTGTGGCTTGATGACAACATCGCCGGTTAACGTGGCGAGCGTTAAATCAGAGCTGAGGTTGGGCTTTGAAGCCTTTGTTAATAGCTGGGAGAAGGTAATACCCCCAGTCACACAAAAAGAGGAGCGGTTGTATAATTCCTATCTCATAAAAGACGACATCTGCTGTGAACATACGTGATACAAAGCGCCACTCTGACCCCGTGGTGGGGGAAACCGGTCTGTGAATGCACTTCCCAGCTCCCAGCTCTTATTAAATGTGTGATAAATGTTAGAATGATGGATACATGGGTTTCTCTTGAGGACCTGGGCTGGTGACTCTCACAGATAACATGCCCTACAGGTGAGGCATGATGATGTAGCGTGACTCCGGTTACAGCGGAGCTTGGTACAGGTTGATGGAGACTTTGTTTGATGTTGAAAAGAGAGACGTCCGTGGGAAACTAGTGCTCGGGCCTGGAGAAGACGTCAAAAACAATCTGTCAACAATGTGGGTTTGTTGAAAGTACAGTACACATCCTGTAAATCAATATTACAAGTTATCCAGCAGTGATTTCTGATGATACAGTACACTTTGGCATTGAAAACGTATTCCAAGTTCCTGAAATCTCCCCTTAAAGAGACTCTTTCATCTTACAACCGTTATTAAAGGTGCATAGTGCAAGTTTTGAAGTTAAAAATAATTTATTTTCTTTCCCATCCATGTCCTTACAATTGCCCAATGTGTAAAATTAGTTATCCTCTGTTTACCGCAGTTGCCTCTATAGGCTGGATTAGTCAGTTCATGAAAGAGTGAACTGGGCATGCGCGTGGGTGTGACATGCTGCACACTCTTGTTCACCTGGCTACTTTATTCAATCTCCTCTGTAATCAATGCATTAGTGAGAGAACACGGGCTAACTCCAATATTTATAGCTTTCTTACCTAATAAGACATTATGCCTCTAAACTAAAGACCTGTGCAGTTACCTTTCCTCTTGTCCCATGCACATGCACAACACTGGTGTAGTTTCAACTTGTCGCCAGAGGGGGCAGATGTCTGCAGAAATCCCGGAACGTACGCCATGCTCCTTTAAACTGAAACTGAAAGACAAAATGAAACGCATGAAAATGCAATGGGGGTTTGATTTTGTATGTCTGTCTCCCTTGCAAATTGATTTTAATGTCATAGAGTGAAATAAGTGATTGATCCAAAGAAAACCCTGGGTTAAAACTTGGCTATTGGTAAGCGCAGCAATGAGATGTTTTACGTAGCATGTCACCAGGTTGAAACACATCAGAGATTTTAGCCGACTCTGTTATATTCCTCTTACCATTTAGAGTTCTTGTCAGCCACTTGGCTCCTCAAGGCCTCAACTTTCTTCACACATTTTCTGTAATACTGTCAAAACCTCACTGTTCTTCTTTAACCATCCCTCTGTCACCACGGTGGTAAGGTTTGACTCCATGTCATGCTGGCCGACCCATCTTCAGTGCTTTGGACATCTCGTCCAAGGTCTTACGGTACATTGGCCTGTTCACAGGCCCCTCATTGCAATGAAATCAGCCTGGACAGCTTCCAAAGCATAATTTTTCCAAACTTCCTTCTTCAAAAACCAGTAGGTTAAACTGATGCCAAAAAGTTTGATGTTGGCCACATCTGACCAGAGCTCTTGGTTAACTTAAAATTAATACACAAATGAGAAAACAACTAGAACATAGTTTCTGGGGGCATCTTAGAACCTTATATTTGCACATTTCTGGAGTCTGGAACACCTGCAGAACCCCTGAGCTCAGGTTAAAAATTCAGTCTGCCCATAAAAAGAGAACACTGCCTAGAGATTTAGAAAATGTCACCTTCTCTAAGGATTTGGACTTAAATGTACTGAAAGGAATAATATTGAAAAATTTCAATTTTTTTTAAAGGTTAGATTTATTCAATAACAAAACTAGAAAATCAGGGGACCTATAGTTTTTCGGGATGTGGTAAAGCTAACACCCATTATGCATGTTTTATCCCCATCTTATAGGACCTACATTAGCAGTTGGAAAATCCTGCTGGGAGTCATCATCATGTCTGACATTTTTTTTTATATTAAGCACAACTCTCTGCTTCATATGAAATAATAACTCTCAAGGTAAATAGATGTAAACTTTATGACCCCCTTTTGATCTATGACTTAATTCATGATGAATTGAAGTATTTTGTTTACAAAACGACACCAACCCTTCTTCTATGTATAAAAAAACTGATGTTTTTAATGGAATTTGTTGATACGAAAGCAAAGTATCTTATTTGAAATAAGGTTTTTATAATATCATGAATTATACACAGGGTTTAGCAATTTCAAAATGTATAATCTTTCTTTACATTTTCTATCAATGTAACACCCATTACTTGGAAAAACGGAAATGTATTGAAGAGGGGATTTCAGAAATATCTAAAAAAAAATTAGGTTGGTATACAATTTTTTGGTATCCTTACGTACTCAACAGTTCATCACAAAGCAAAAAGAAAAAAGTAACCCTCGCATGGAAACAATAGGAACCACATGTGAATTTAATTATTCATTGGGGCCTGCCATTGCATTGCAAGGGAGAGCAGTGAATTGCATTGCAAAATGAAATTATTAATTTTACTTGTAATTCTTATTTAACAAACGTGTATCTTAATCTTTACAACTGTTGATTAAGTAAGTCATTTTTCACTGAAAAATGTTTTTACATCCCTGATCCAGATTTGAGTTCAGATTACAGTACAGCAGATGTTAAGAGAGTGCTGGAAAGATTAACCTGATCACACAGCAATCTATAAATTAATCCAATCCTGATTAAACCAAATAATCAGTGGCTCTGTACTGCCACCTGCTGGTTTCTCTCGACCAGTCTGTGCATTTCTTCTTCCCTAATGGTCTGGTCTCTCCACTTTGAAGTTCATAGAAACTATGTCGTCGATGCCAGCCTGCAGCTCATCGTGCTCCTGCACGGCGGAGACCCCTTTAGGGGTCCCGGTCAGAATGAGGTCCCCCTCCTCCAGACTAATGAAGTCGCTGATGTAGCTGATCAGATAGGGCACCGAGAAGATCATCTGCGAGGTGCAGCCGCTCTGTCGGAGCTGGTCGTTCACCTTCAGCCACAGCTTGACGTTCCCCGGGTCAGGGATGCGCTCCTTGGGGATGAAGTCGCTGACAGGACAGGAGGTGTTGAAGGCCTTGGCCAGGGTCCAGGGCAGACCCTTGGACTTGCACTCGTCCTGGATGTCCCGGGCCGTCATGTCCAAGCACAGCGCGTAGCCCGCCACATGCTCCATCGCGGCGGACTGGGGGATGGCTGTGCCCCCTTTGCCGATGACCACCCCTAACTCCACCTCGTGGTGCAGGTTGCTGCTGTACAGAGGCACCAGGATGGGGGAGCCCTCTCTCACATAGGCAGATGGGGGTTTCAGGAACAGGACAGGCTCTGTGGGAATGGCGTTTTTTAGCTCTTTGGCGTGGTCTGCGTAGTTTCTGCCGACGCAGATTATTTTCCGTCCCCATTCCCAGAACCGAGATATGTTCCGTGCTGCCATTGCGGACAAACTTTGGTTTAGTGCGTAAGGTTAGTACGCTACGAGCAGGTCAGCGTTGGATACTTTGACCGACCAAAGACACAGAAGAGTTAGATGCCGCTCTGGCTTCGTTTATCCTGAGGAACGACACGTCAGTGCGTCCGCCATGTTGCGAGTGGCAGGCTAACTTTTTCGAATTGCAACTGTTGTTGGTATTTTTTATTTTTTTTATTACTTTGAAATTTGTTAAAACTTTTTACAGGATTACCTTATATTTTTGGGCTATTTTCCAGGTTTGTTTTGTAACATAATTATTGTTTATATTTTTGTTTTCTTTCTTTTCTATACGTAAAGGGACTGGTATGACCAGCATGCACTGGAGTGGGCCTATACTTTTTCTTTCTTTTCTTTTTTGTCAAACCAGGGGTCCGTTCTTCGTACGTTGCTTAAAACATCCGAGATCAAATGACACATCCAAGATGATTTCATCCGGCTAATCATGATCCGGCTAATTGGGTTCTTTGAACTCACCTGTTGTTTATGATTAGTATGGCTGGATTGAGTTATCTGAGACAACTGCGCGTTCATGCGTTTGTTTAAAAGGGGAAATGTATCGATAGTAGAAACAATGATCAGCAGCGCTGCTATTGGCTGTTCAGCATGGCCAAAGAACGCCCACAGTTTTTCTCCCAAGCAGAACACGAGCTTTTAATGGAAGGTTATGCCGAATTTGAGTCATTAATTAAAACACCTCAAAGTCTGTTAAAGCCAGGAGAGAGGGCTGGCAAAAAGCAGCAGACAAATTAATGCGTAAATACTGTCCATGGTAGATGTTTCTATCACTTTCTACAGTATGAATTTTTGCATTTTAATAATCTCATATTTACTTTGTTCTTTTATATCAGAGCCTCCACGGGACCCACTAGAACATGGGAACAAGTAAAAGTGAAATACAAGAATATTCTACAAAATGGTAGCCTTTAATTATTATACTTTATTTTAAAAAGGCACTTGTTATGTCAATAGATCCACATTTCAGTGTCATTCCTTAGACACGGGAAGTAAAGGACATGTGCAAACTGGGAATTTTAATTAAAAAAAAAAATCTTTATCCATAAAAAATAAAAATCTTCCTTTTCCAAGTCATCCACAGTTTACACGGTAAAACTGTATTGCTCCGTGTCTAGATAATCCGTCCATAGTTTTTTCTAATACAATATACAGGAAGCAAGCCTTTCAAAGTAAACTAAACTTCACAATAAAATGGCCCGAACAAATCTTCTTACTGAATATGATAAAAATAAAAAGCAAACCATCATACAAATAACTTAAATATTTTAGATTTATGTCTCTGACACCACTTTTTCCTCTTTAAAAGCCACTGTTAAATTATGTGTTTGTCTGTTTATAACAGCCACCAAGAAAAAATCTCTACACTGTCGCGCTGCGCTGAAGGCTCCTGTCTATTGCGCAATACGCGATTAATTCGAAAAACTCTGCAAATTATTCTTGCACCTTCCGCAACAGGTTGCTGTCGTAAAAATGAACATGGCTACGACAGACTTCCTATCTCCTCCGCTTATACAGCCGTGATCTAATCTTGTTTACATGAAATAAGCCTGAGAAATAAGCCTGAGTAATAAGACTGAGTTAGCGACGTACGAAGAACGGACCCCAGGGGTCCGTTCTTCGTACGTCGCTAACTCAGTTAGCAGGATTTCATTGTTGACGATTTGGCATGATCTTGGATCGTTTGGTTCTTCGAAAGACTTCCTGCACTTGTTGTCATAGCGACAAGTGCGCAAGCTTAAGCCTGCTCCAGAGCAGGCTTATTTCATGTAAACAAGATTAGATCACGCCTGTATAAGCGGAGGAGATGGGAAGTCTGCCGTAGCCATGTCCATTTTTACGACTGCAACCTGTTGCGGAAGGTGCAAGAATAATTTGCAGAGTTTTTTCGAATTAATCGCGTATTGCGCAATAGACAGGATCCTTTAGAGCAGCGTGACAAAGTAGAGATTTTTCTTGGTGGCTGTTATAAACAGACACACACATCATTTAACAGTGGCTTTTAAAGAGGAAAAAGTGGTGTTGGAGCCATAAATCTAAAATTTTAAGTTATTTGTATGATGGTTTGCTTTTTATTTTTATCATATTCAGTAAGAAGATTTGTTCGGGCCATTTTATTGTGAAGTTTAGTTTACTTTGAAAGGCTTGCTTCCTGTCGAGCCGTATATTGTATTAGAAAAAACTATGGTTGGATTATCTAGACACGGAGCAATACAGTTTTACCGTGTAAACTGTGGATGACTTGGAAAAGGAAGATTTTCATTTTTTATGGATAAAGATTGTTTTTTTTTTGTTAAAATTCCCAGTTTGCACGTGTCCTTTACTTCCCGTCTCTAAGGAAAGACACTGAAATTTGGATCTCTTGACATAACAAGTGCCTTTTTAAAATAAAGTATAATAATTAAAGGCTACCATTTTGTAGAATATTCTTGTATTTCACTTTTACTTGTCCCCATGTTCTAGTGGGTCCCGTGGAGGCTCTGACATAAAAGAACAAAGTAAATATGAGATTATTAAAATGCAAAAATTAATACTGTAGAAAGTGATAGAAACATCTACCATGGACAGTATTTACACATTAATTTGTCTGCTGCTTTTTGCCAGCCCTCTCTCCTGGCTTTAACAGATTTTTAGGTGTTTTAATGACTCAAATTCAGCATAACCTTCCATTAAAAGCTCTTGTTCTGCCTGTGAGAAAAACTGTGGGCGTTCTTTGGCCATGCTGAACAGCCAATAGCAGCGCTGCTGATCAATGTTTCTACTATCGATACATTTCCCCTTTTAAACAAACGCAGTTGTCTCAGATAACTCAATCCAGCCATACTAATCATAAACAACAGGTGTGTTGGAAGAACCCAATTAGCCGGATCATGATTAGCCGGATGAAATCATCTTGGATGTCTCATTTGATCTTGGATGTTTTAAGCAACGTACGAAGAACGGACCCCAGGGCAGGAAAAACAACTGCCAGACAAAGGAAAATTAGTAGTGGTGGTGGTATGGGGGGGGAGGCTCAAGCTTTGAACATTATGCTTTTTAAATCTGTGTATGAAATACACCTACAGAGCAGCGATGGATCATTACTGTGGAATTTTGGTTTGACAAAGAATACAATTGCCACTCTGACAACTACAGATGAAAGCTACGAGATGCAGACAATCAATGTCTCTCACGGGACAGGAGGTGTTGTTGAATAAAACGTGCACATTTTAAAACTACTAATAGGGGTTCAGTAAGGCAAAATCAAGATATAAAAATCAAATTAACCTGCCTCTGAGAATATTCCATCCATTCATTTGTCCACAAATCCTTCTTTCAGTCCATACATCTATACGTATATTTCTTTTTCAGTGTTTCTTTCCATATATTATCTTCTATACCTGCTCATCAATGCAGGGTTACTTTGAACATAACATTTTAAAACAAGAACCATGATCAAAGTGCATTGCAAGGTTATTAAATCAAATCAAATAAAAAATTATAAATTAGTAACAAAAGAGGTACATTTGAATGAAAGCTAACAAATTCAATGCAATATGCTAAAAAAAGCACCACACCAACACTATTCATGTTTAATAATAACGATAACAATAATTAATATTTATAATCATTAGGTCAGCCCTGACACTCAAAACATGGCGGCGCACTCAGGGCCTGGAGTTGAACGTCTATCTACTGTCAATCTATGAAGAAGAACTTGTTTAGTTAACCTACGGCAAGCCAGAGGACACACACAAGTAAATAAAACTTGAACTCAAAACCGTTACATTTTCACATTTGTCCCGTTTATCGAGTTCACTATTCTTGTAGGATGAATCGTACGTGTTGATCAAATGCGTATCTAACTGAATGATTATCACTATTTAGGGAGCATACGATCGGATTCGATTGGTAGCGCCTAGCGGGATAGTCTTAAAAAGGAGGCGGAACGCGGAACTGAGCCATAACCAAACTTTTCTGGTTTTTTTCAGCCGTGATAAGATTGTAGTTACTGTAATGTTTATCAAGTCACTTGTGGGGAGTGCCTGCACTCTGATAGGAGCAGCTACAGCGTTAAAGTTCGGTACGTCCGCACCTTTTTATTTTTTTATTCCGCTCAGCTTGCTAACATGTAGCATGTTAGCCTGCTTAAGATCGATGTCACGTCCTTGCATGTCGGTGATGTGTTTATGTTTGTGTCGCCAGTGAGGTGAGAACTCTGGAGTCAGCACAGCTGGCCTGTCTCCGATTTATTATTGTAAGAGTAATTATTTGTAACATCTGAAAGAGGAAAGCTGAGACTGATGTTTAACTAATGATTGAAAATAAAAACAACAATAATACGTTTTAGGCGTGTTTATGAAGAGGAGGCTAACTTATTATTGGGATCCTCTCGCTTACGTAAACCGTCAACGCGTCGTCCAGTTTTTCTGGGGGGGATTCAGTGGCATCAAACGCGTTTTAATAACCAGATCTTGGTCATAGTAATAGAGGAACCGGGAAA
Organism: Fundulus heteroclitus; assembly: GCF_011125445.2. Classification (NCBI taxonomy): domain Eukaryota; kingdom Metazoa; phylum Chordata; class Actinopteri; order Cyprinodontiformes; family Fundulidae; genus Fundulus; species Fundulus heteroclitus. The sequence continues at coordinate 22,263,502 of NC_046376.1, read as the reverse complement.
AATAAGTTACCAAGACAGCCACCGGGGTGCTTTAAGGAACGCGTGTCGTTTTTGTCTTCTTCCATGAAGCACCTGTGGAAGTGAAGGCCCAGGCAGCAGCTCTCCTTCACAGCACGGTGAGGAAGTCCCACCTGGTCCAACAAGCCAACATGAGGGTCGAACTTCTGCCAGCGCTCAGTGACAACTACATGTACCTGCTGATCGACGAAGACACCAGGGAAGCTGCCATTGTTGACCCCGTGGAGCCTATAAAGGTCTGTAGTCACCGTGGTAAATTACGTGTGTGAATAAAAGTGTTTATGTCACTGGGGATTAAGCCAGATGTTCAGTGTGAAGTGGAATTACTCCAAATGCATAATTAAAGAGCCAAGTATTATCAATGAAACTGCTCTTTAGTCTTTTCTGCAGGCTTTACACACTTTATCTTTGAATATTAGCTTCTTTTTTTCCCCATTTCTGAGAATCTATCTTTTGTTTGTATTATGTTTACGAGGCCTCCACTGTCTGCAGTGATTGGGAGTATGAAGAGCAACTGTAGACTTGTTGATATTAACGTACCAACTTCAACGAGCACCTTAAATTGGACCTTTGTCCAATTGTTATCAGGCAGATAGTCAAAGATCTGCCATCCTTTTAGGCTTTGCATGTGTTTTTTTTTTTTTGTTTTTTTTTTTTTTTGCCCTCCACTTGTCTATTTTTGTTTTTACCTAAGCCCAGCTATACAGAAAATGCAATGATGGTCCAGTACAAGAACTGAACAGAGAATAAATGGGGGGGTGTCCAAAGAAAAAGTTTGCTCTAGCTTTATAAAACCTTGACCTATCAATCGAGGTGAAGACCACTCTTGGTCCAGCTGCAGTGTAGAACATGTATGTTGGGTTAACATCTGGTTTTAAATTAACTTCAGAGCCGAGCGTGCTTGTCTGTGTTTGTCCTGGGACGGTCTGGCAGCTCGTCCATCTCTCTCTCCCAATGACCGCCGAGGCTGGCTCCAGGCCAGACCCTCTGCCACCCTGAACCGGATGAAGCAGGAACGGAACATGTTTTACGGGTTTGCATAATCACAGGTCACGTAGGGAGTTTTTCAGCGTGCATTTCCCTGACCTGCATGGTTGACAAACCAGTAGATGGCAAAGAGTAGAAACTATCCTGTCCATCCATATAGGTATGGATGTTTTTTTTTTGTTTTTTTTTTTGTCTGGGCCAGCAGTGTCCCAACTCCAGCCCTCGAGCTGGTGTCCTGCATTTTTTTTTTTTTGTTTTATGTTTCACTTCTCAAACGCTGCTTCTTTAAATGACTAAATGCATTTCTCAGTTATTCATCCATTTTTTAAGAACATGAATCATGAACAAATCATTCAGTGAAGATTTCGTTCTTCCTCTTTTTTTTTTTTTTATCTAGAGGTGTTAGACTAGAGGAACATCTGGTAAATACAGGACACAACTGGTGTAGACAGTGTTGAAATGCTCCTATGCTTCCTATGCTCCACTTATCTGGAACAAACTTCCAGAAAACTGTAAAAGTGCGGAAAGCCTGGGTTCCTTTAAATCGAGATTAAAAACACATTTGTTTGAAATTGCCTTTGAATGTTCTAGTTAAACTGTTTTACTGTTTTTAATGTTCTTTTTTGTTTCTACATTCTATCCCTACTTGCTTTTATTCCTATATTTTAACCATGTAAAGCACTTTGCATTGTCTCTGTACTGAATTGTGCTATATAAATAAATTTGCCTTGCCTTGAAATATATTAAATCCTGTCGTTTAGCTACATTTATCGATCAATCGTCACACATTGCCTTTATTTAAAGTATTCTCACCATCAGTTAGCTCAGCCTGACGTGGTAAGCTTACACTCTCAATCTTTCCCTGCTTGATTCACAGCTTGAGGGACTCCCTGGTTGCGTGGTCTCCACTCACCCTTGCTCTGCTAACGTAACATCAGCTCAATTCTTTCTTTCTCATTTCTGCCATCAACAGGTCGTGGAAGCTGTCAGAAAACACGGCGTTAAACTCACCACCGTTCTGACCACCCATCACCACTGGTACGCTTCATGTCGACTTTTCCCACTAACAAATTTGATCCCAGCTGCAAGTACATGTACCGGACCTAAAGAATTCACGCTTCGTCCATCCAATCATGTCTTTATACCTGCACGCAGCTCCTCTTCTGTTGTTGCAGGGATCATGCAGGTGGAAATGAGAAGATGGTGAAGCTGATGCCGGGGCTAAAGGTCTATGGAGGAGATGACAGAGTTGACGCTATTACAAAGAAGGTTTCCCACTCCAACAGCTTTAAGGTAAGACCCTAGCTTTGTTTTTCCTCCTTATAATCCTACAGTAAGCTCCACACAACTAATGAGCTCATATTTATGTATTTCTCTTTTGTTTTGTTTTTTTTTTTTTTTTTAGCTTGGATCACTCAATGTGAAATGCCTGTTCACGCCGTGTCACACAACAGGTCACATCTGTTACTATGTGACCAAAGAAAACAGCTCTGACCCACCTGCTGTTTTCACTGGTTTGCAAATTTCATGACCTTTGCTGTTTTTTCATGCGTTTCCTTTCAATGCGTTACAGTGAGTTACATCTTTTTTTCTTTTTTTAGGTGACACGTTATTTGTGGCTGGCTGTGGTAAATTCTTCGAGGGTACAGCAGAGCAGATGTACAAAGCCTTGATAGAAATTCTGGGACGTCTTCCTCCAGAAACGGTAAATTTAATGCCATGTAAAAGGATGCAAAAGCTCTGAAAAGCTGCTATATTTTCCTTCCATTGCGACCACACACATTTGTTATAGTTTGTTGGGATTTTATGCGTTAAGCTAACACAAGGTGGCGCATGATTGTGAAGCAGAAACTAAACTAAGATTCTTTTTTTAAAGTTTACATAAAAATTTGGTAAAAACTAATGTGAAAAGTGTGCCCCTGCCTTTATTTATTTTCACCCCATTTACTGATACATTTGACTAAAAATCGACTGACCTCAGAAGTGACCTTATCAGTAAAAAGAGCCCATCTGTCTGTCTGTGAATCTGAGTATAAATCCAGCTGTTTCTTAAATGCCTCTCAGGTTTGTTGGAGAACATTAGTGAACAGACGGCATCATGAACACAGCAGGTCAGATGAGAGCAAAATGGGGCTTTTTGGGCTGTATGCAAAATGCTGTGTGGTGACAAACACAGCACCCTGAACACACCATCTCTACAGGGAAGCATGGTGTTAGTGGCATTAAGCTGTGGGAATAATTTTGTTCAGTACACAATAATTGCCTTTACTCGCATTTTAAAACATAACTGCATTTGTTGATATTGTCATAGATGTGACGAAGAAAAACTTAGCAATAGCAATAAAAGTAGCGACCACAATCACATTGTCGGTTTTTGGCTTTTGCAAACACAGTCTAATAGTTTATAATTATCATCACAAGAGAAACCTAATTTCTGTTGTATTTTTTTTTTTTTTTTTTCAAGCGTGTTTACTGTGGCCACGAATACACGGTCAGCAATCTGAAATTTGCACGCCATGTTGAACCGGACAATGAAGTCATTCAGAAGAAGCTTGCATGGGCAAAGGTATTGGCCTCTCATAGCATTGCTCCAGTCAGATGTCTGAAAAGAAGCCGAGTCTTTGTAAAGATACACAACTTCCCTTATGTCTGTTTTTATTTTGCTGCAGGAGAAGTGCAACGACGGAGAGCCGACTATCCCGTCCACTCTGGCAGATGAATTTACATTTAATCCCTTCATGCGAGTAAAGTATGTACAACCGGACCGATCACCGGTTCACTTAGAGGATTGTAGTTTATTTGGAGCTACATAAAGCTCAACCCTTTATGCTTGTTTTAGAGAGAAGTCGGTTCAAGACCATGTGAAGCAGACGGATCCGATCGAAACCATGAGGAGCCTTCGGAAAGAAAAAGACAACTTTCGGGTTCCTAAGGAGTAAATTCTGTTTTTAAATCTCTTTTTGAAGCACTGAAGGTTTTCCGTCACACTAAAGAATAATGAGCCATTTAAAATAGATCCACTACATTCATCCCCTTTACTGAATGTACCCACTTTTCTCACTTGAGAGCAGATGTATAAAAAGCTATAAAGGTTTTCATCATGATGTTATATCAGGTTTGTTCAGCTGATGTTGAAGGGACTGGTTCGAAAAATATCTGGCTTTAAGAGATGAATATTTTAATTTGTAAATGCTTGAAAATATGTTAATATATTAATGGTCTAAAAGTTTTCATTTAGTGTTTTCATTTTTACCCATTTTACAAAAACAGAGCTGTGTAAGGAGCAATCATATATGTACACAATCTTCAACAAGATTGAAATCCACCCACAGAAATTAACATTGTTTTTCTTTGTGTTTTTTTTTTATTTTTATTTTTTTTCGATTGTCTCTTTGTGTCAGTGCTATTAAAGCCTAATTTCCGTAAATGTACAAGAACTGCTTTTTAATTTCTAGTTTTAACAAGACTGATTGGTGTGTTAGCATTACTGGTAAGATATCCTGAATGTTTGTAAAGCACAATCTAAAAAGAGCACTGCATGATGTTCTTTGCAAAAAGCAATAAAATACATCTGTTGGAAGAAAGTCATTGAAAGATGCAATTTTATTTCAATTGAAGCATCAGAAATGTGTTTATAGCACATATACTACACATTGATCAATGCCTGGACAATGAAGCAGCTGGCACAGCTGTGCCTCTATTTAAAAAAAAAAAAAAAAAAAAAAAAAAAAAAAGGAGCAAACTTGTTTTTGCTCTCCCAATTTTTGACCAAAAAAATAAAATAAGATTACCCTATGCAGTCTGAATCATATAAATCTGTGTTATTTCCTATACTTTTTAAATACACCAACCTATTTTTATTTTTTTAAATCAGGGCAAACTTACACAACCTGTGCCATATTCTAATTTGGAAATATAATTTGCTTCTTACTGTGATCTGTCCAGTCAGACCACTACAAGAAGAAAAGTTAAAGTCTAAAAATGAATCAGCTGTTCGAAGTTTTAAGTGCCTGTTTTGTAGCCTCGTGAGACCATCCTGATCTCGCGAGCTTTCAAGGTTTCACTCGCAGATCAGTCTGGATACTCTCCGTTAAAGAAAATTTGGAGCCGTTCACCAAACGAACGTCCAATCAGCGTTGGCTTTGAGGCGGGTTGAGGTGTGACGCAACCGGAAGCACGACAGTTCAGTCTAAAGAACATGGCGGCTTCAGCCGATGAAACTAGCGTTAGCCTGGCTATCGAGCAAGTTTTATCGGAATTACAGAGTATTTCTTTGCTGAGCTAACGAGCCTTTACCTGCAGCACCAAGAGTAGCTTGGCTTGTGGTTGTGTTTTCGCCGTCGCTCGTAACAGAGCGACGACGAATCTGATTGGTTTATTTGGCCCGTCTATCACCAACATAGACCAATCAGCTAACCAGTATTTTCGCCCCTTCCCAAAATTACTTCAACGGAAGGTTTCCAGATGGATATGCGGAGCAAATCTTTCTGGCGGAGTCAGGTAACCTGTTTTGTTCATCAGGTACAAATCACAGCAGAAATTAAACTGGGGGCTAAGCCTATATAGTTTGCACATGAACACCTGAAGCTGATGGTGCAGTTTGTGTTGCAGTGAAGCTCCCATTTTTAGTGTTTTTTTTTTTTTTTTGTTAAACCTAAAGTACATGTCAATCAGGCTAAATCATGTATGGGAGTATAAACTGTTTTTTTTTTTTTTTTTGCAAGGATTAAATTAGGCATCTAATATTGAATGTATTTCAGTAGGAAATTCCACAAAACATCAAGTAATTTGTTTTTGTTTCTTTAAAATGCAGATTACTTCTTGGCAACATTTGAGTGATAACATGTACAGTACTGTTTATCGTGCGAAATGGTCGACATTTTTAAGAAAGATAACATTTGGAAAAAAATTAAACAGCATTTCTGTAATCCGTAACAAAATTTCCCGACACAGTTGAATTTGTCTGACTTGATTAAAAGGTCTGTGTTGCTGCGACGCTAGACGCACTTGATCAGGTCACGATGTAACTTCCGGGTCTGAATGCAAAACCGAGCTTTAATAACTTTGCTGTTTGTGAGTCGATGCGCGTTGATTACATTTGTTGCCATACAAGCTGCAAAAAGTGTTTGATTGGTGGCACAGCCGAGATGATTAGGTGTAATTCATCGTAGCGTGACATCCTTCCTGTAAGCTGCGTTTTGCAAGAGATATCACGGGAGTTGTGCTTTGGTCTTCCGGAAGCGTCGCGTGCAGAGGTGCGTGCGTGCATGCGCGCGTGCGAGCCATGAAGGTGAAGGTGATCTCCATCCTGGAGGACAACTACATGTACCTGGTGATAGAGGAGCAGAGCAAGCAGGCCATAGCTGTGGACCCCGCTGTACCCCACCGGGTGAGACAAGTCATTATTGGGAGATAAAATATTGGGGGGTAAAATAATAATGATAATAATAATAATAATATATATATATATATATATATATATATATATATATATATATATATATATATATATATATATATATATTTCACAAAAGTTTAAATGTATTTAGAATTGAGAACAAATCAGTGGAAAAACATAAAACTTACATTTAATTTAAAGCAAAACAACAACAAAACATCCAGCTGAAATAAAAAATAATAATACACTGCAGCCCTATTACTTAATCTATGATTAAAATTTGTTGTTTGTTTTTTTGACAGCTGCTGGAAATAGTCAAAAGAGAAGACTTGTCTCTCATTGCTATTCTCACAACGCACTATCACTGGTAAGTTCGCGTTTGGGTCCAAAAACAACACAAACTCAGTCCAATGTTTTCATTTCACGTTTGTCCTCTAGCTGGTATTATTAAGTCTTTTAAGGAAACTCTTCCTTTATAACTAACCCTTAGTTGTCTTTTAAATCTCACCAATTGAATAAGTTATCTAAGTTGATCCACTGTCAAACTGATAATTGCCTTTTATCAGTTTGCCTAAATATATCGGAACACCAGTGTACGGTTGCCTCTTTTTTTCCATCCACTAAGTCAAGTGATCGTAACTTTTGGAGGCGACCTAACTCTGGACTCTTGCATAAAATCCATCTAAACATCTTGCTCGTTCCATCTGAGGAACATTGTGGAACTCAGACCTATTGTCACATCCATGTTCATCCATTCGTTTCTTCATGGTTAAACCTTTGTTTTTCCTTATTCACTAAACTAGACTAAGCTTCTCTCTCTTTATCTCTCTTATTCTAACTAATTATTTGATTTCTTCTTTTCTCCAGTCACAGAGTCCAAATTTAGTTGAGATTCCCTGCATAAAGCTGATAATTAAAAGGAGATCAACTCTTTAAGGTTGTGGTCTACAGGCTGTGTTATAACCTTCCTCCTAAGTTGCATTTGGTTGATTTATTGTGTTCCTACAAAAACTAAAAGTTTAACCCTGACATATTTAGTTTAGATTTTGTCTAAGGTTTCATTCTAGCATCAGCGGGGTTTTTTGTTTGGCTTTCATACATTTCTGTCATGCCCTATGTCTCTTTAACTTTTTGTGTGTTTTATGATTTCTTTTTCTATGTCCAATGATTTGTATGTGTCCTATCTTGGACAGCACTTTGTAACAGATTGTGAAAAGGCAATTAGACATGAGCAGAAATTGCAGTTTCATGATACATGGATTTAAAACAGAGAAGTACACATGATCAAACTGCTTATATTTTTTATCAGATACTCAACAATAACGATCGCTACAGTTATAACTTTACAAGTTATAAATACAGTTATAAATTTTCCAAATAAAAAAGGAACTGCAACATAACTTTATTTAACTATTTTCTGCAAATCTTCCTTGATATTTAATCTTGTTTTTTTTCCCAAGTGATTAGCGATGAGCCAAAAGGCAAAAATTCCACAGCAGTGGACAGTAAAAGAATGTTTAATTAAGTTGTATTTTATTATAATCTACTAGTTTGAGTAGAGTTTAAAAAAAAAAACACTCACTAAATGGAGCTGTAGTTTTCAAAGCTCTGGCTTGGAGAATTTATTTACCCTTTTGCAGTTCTGCTCTTTAAAGATTAACACAACATTACCTTAACAATGTTAACAGGGTGGTGCTTATCTAGTTTCAGATGAGTATGTAACTGTGTTTTTTACATCCAGAAATATTCCCAGACAACCAAATTTGTATTTCTTGTAAACGAGGGAAAAGCGCAGCTGCCAGCTGACTGGCAGTGTGCAATAAAAATAAATTACCACATGTTCAATACAGCTGAGAACACTTTGATCACTCCAGTGTGGTTTGTAGTATTTCATGACTTTTCTATCATAACCTTAGAAACATATTTCAATTCAGTTCCCTTTGTTTATAGAGCATAAAATCACAACCCGTGTCCTCTCAGGGCACTTTCCAAAAAAAAAAAAGCAAAGTATGATGGAAAACATTTGGCGATTCGACCTCTGATATGGGTAACCAGATCATGCTTGCATGCAAGTGAGATATTTTTTGTTTTCCAATTTTGTGCCTCCAGGGACCATGCTCGTGGGAATGCGGCTCTGGTGAAGGAGATCCCCGGCTTCAAGGTTTACGGAGCAGATGATAGAATCGAGGGACTGACGGATAAAGTCACAGACTCTCAGGAACTGAAGGTAAGCGGACGCTACTTTTATCACTTATAACACCAGTCATGGTTACAGTTTGTGACGGTATTTTCTCCATTTGCAGTTTAACTCCATCAATGTGAAGTGCCTGTTCACTCCTTGCCACACCGCCGGTGATATGTGCTACTACGTCTGGGAGGATGAGTGCACTGACGCCCCGGCCGTGTTCACAGGTCTTCGCCTATGAATGTGAAGAGCTGGAGAAGCAGCTGAATAGAAATCATGTGTGGAGAAACGGAGCTTTAACGAGATGTTCTGTCTTTTGACTTTCAGGAGACACACTGTTTATTGGTGGATGTGGCCGGTTTTGTGAGGGTACAGCAGAACAGATGCACCACAACCTCACCAAAGTGCTTGCTTCCCTACCTCAAGAAACGGTGAATGGGCCGAACTAAACAGTATTTGTCCTGCATCATTCAGTCAGGCTTGTTTTTTTTCTCCAACTTTATAGCATTAGGCCCTTTTCACACCGAATTAGGATTAGCACACTGTTTCTAGAACCTCCGTGACAATTAGATTGCATTTGGATTGAGGGAAACCTAAATCAATTACAACGATGATCACAATGTTAATCTTACTCTAAGTACTCAAACAACAACCGTTTTTTACTGGTCCTTTCATGGCCATCCTACATTTCTTCATTAAGATGTTTTGTCAAAATCTACATAATTCCTCTGTATGTGGGAGGTTTCTGCACCTCCACCATCAGTTTCAGCCTTGCTGTAGAGGAGGAAATGCCATCAGAACATTTAGCAGCATCAGAAGACTTTTTTGAAATGTGAAGCGGGGCTTCTTTTGCAGATTGCCGCACAAAGCCGAGGTGGTCTTCTTGTGCAACAACTTTATTTTTGACCAACGCTCCATAAGCAGATCTCTGTGAATGTAGTCACAAGCAGTCATGCACACACAAGCCAGAATCTGTTTGTCACTGATCAGAGACACTGGGGGTCGGCAGGCTAAAATTGCTTGTGATGAGTTGCACGACAAGTAAAGTTTATTTTCGTTTAAGCAATACAGACGCCTGCTTTGGCTTTGTCCTCATACTCCTTCCTTATCTCCAAATATCTTAGGACTTGTATGTTGGGATTATGACGGGTAAACTGCATTTAAACTGCTACCAGTAAAAATAAAATAAAAAATTCCTTTGGTCAAGTAGTTTATGCACAATTTGGAGGAGTGTGCACTTCTCCCCAGCTGGGATCCCAGTTCCACTAGGAGACCTATGCAAAAGATCTCCACGTACAGAGGGTCTGATCATGGTTGTTTGTTTTCAGCTGGTTATTGAGATGTTTTGTTTATTGCGATGACAAGGAACAAGGGGCAGAGCTTCCCCAAGGCCCTGCAGAGACCAACCACAATCTGTCCGATTGTTGTGTTGCAGTCTTAGTCCAGTGTGAAGGGGGCTTTATTTCCAAAAATTACCAAAGCCGTAAAATAAACTAGAACCTGTCTAAAATAAGGGTTTCTTATTGATCTGTAGAAGGTGTTCTGTGGACATGAGAACACAATCAAGAACCTAAAGTTTGCCATGTTGGTGGAACCAGAAAATGAAAAGGTTAAAGAGATGCTGAGCTGGGCCAGGGTGAGTAAAATGCATTAAAACAGTCAAAGCATACTGCTGTCTATAATTTATTTACTTTAAGTGTAGCCAGATAAATAACTTGAAGTATTTAAAGGATAAGGAGTCAATTTAATTCTTAGCATTGGTCAAAAAAGAAAGTGCCAGGATTATAGTATTCTTCCACTTTTGCTTTTTTGTCACACATTTTCACACCATCATACAAATTTAAATTTCAGACAATGATGGCTTGATTACATCTTGGAAAAACTTTTAAAGTTAGGTTATCTCTGTCTTAAACGTTTAAGTGCAGTTTTTGCCATATAGCCACACTTTATTGGGACCAGTCAAAATAAAGATTTTCTCTTGTTTTTAAGAAGAAAAATCAGTCAAAGATAGTGATGTCAATTTTTTAACATGGCAAGAAAACAACATAATTTTCACTTAACCTTGTGTTAGACGAGAGAAATTAAATTACACACTTTGTTTTCCCAAATCAGCATACAAACAAGGTTTTCAGATTTGGGTACCTTTCAGGCTGGAATTTCATCTTTTTATTGATTTATTTTTCACCACATTGATTCTTTTCTCTCCTTCTTGGCCCTCTAGGCGAGAGATGACGATGACAAACCCACCGTGCCGTCCACCCTAAGAGAGGAGTTTGATTACAACCCTTTTCTCCGCCTCTCGTGAGTTCTGATGTTTAATTTGTATACAGCGTGTATGCAACATGAAAGGAATGCCTAGATGAAAAGCCATCAACTGTCAGTCTTTGGCATGAAATCAATTTGAAACAAAATTTCTGCTGCTTTTAATATACACAATGTGAGCTTTATTTGTAAGATGGAGTACATCCTGCTTTAAAAAAAAATTACATTTTACATTTCTCTGTCATCAAACCTTCTTTTTTGTATTAATATTATTGCAGGGAGAAAGCCGTGCAGAAGTTCACTGGGAAGACGGACCCTGTAGATGTGATGAGAGTCCTGAGAAAGGAGAAGGATAAATTCAAGAAGCCCAAGGACAGGCTGCCACCTAACGCCATGTTGGCTTTGCAGTGGGGACTACTTATGAGCTCTAAAGATAATTTGAGCTCAGCGATCAAAGAGTGACTGAATGTTTTATTACATTAAAGACAGTGGCACATTTGTAGCTGAATATCTTTGGTTAAAGGCAACATTATAGTAGGGTTTTATTTTTGTCCTGCATTTTTGCACATTCGGCACCAGGCCGTGATGCAGGATTGTGCTTTTTAGCTTGACCCTCTCCCCATAAATCCCTGTTATGCCTTAATGGCTCATAATCTGTGGTCAATTCCATTCATCTAAAGCAACACTGGTTCATTTTGAACTAGGGGAGAGTAAATGCTTTAAAGTGCAGAGAGCTGTTTCACAAAACCAAGATAGCGAATGAGGCTGGGATTTTCCAGACATCCTGGCTGAATTAAGCCTCAACTCGGTTCCACACAAGCAGTAGCACATAAGTTACCATGGCGATTCATTCTGTGCTGCTTTTATATCTTTTAATATTTTGTTTGATTTCAGGTATCCTTCATTAGCTTCTTTACATTTGTTTTAGATTCTATGCCTGGTGTTTTTAAAATTTAAACAATATTTGTATTAATCTATAATGCCACAATAAAAATCTGATTTGTGGTGAACATTGTTTTGCAAAGGTTGGTGAAAAGTTGCATTCCTCTACCACTTTTCTTTAAAGGAGTTATTGGGGTCAGCGACACAGCGCCCTCTGGAGCCACAGAATCAGATAGATCAGAGAAAATGGTTTAACAGTTGTTTTTCTTTCATAAACATAGCGGCAGTGTTTCCTTTCTTAAGTATAATTTGCTTCAGTTCCTCATAAGCCTCCATCAAAAGATGTTGCTAGTTTGGTTTGAAGTATAGTGTACACAGCTTATCCATTGTTAAATCAGGGAATCTGTGATCAACCTCATGGTCTCCTGAAAAAAGCTAAACTGGGGGTGGGCATTTACCTGAATTACCTAAACCTGGCTTGACATAGTCACACCTCCTTAGCCTGGATTGGCCTTCATGAAACATGGACAAAGCCAGATCTAGTTCAAGCTTGGCTTTATCTCTTACCCTGCATTTCTAAATTCTGCTTTGTGAAACAGCCCTCAGATGACTTATTTTTCTAAATATTTTTTTTTTGGGGGGGGGGGGGATTCTAAATTGTCCATAGTTTAGTACTTCTGATTTAATATCAACATTAATGGTAAATAAATTTACGCAGCAGAGGTTTTATGCAAAGTATGAGCAGCGTAAGACGGCCCCAGTTACGATTCACCATTTCCTCCCAGTACAAATGTTTTGGATGTTGTTTGCAAGTGTGTGAGCTGAAGAAAAAAAAAATCTGTTTTTTTTTTTGTTTTTTTCCAAATTAAAAACTCAGAAGAATAATGTATTAATATATTTTGAGTTTTACCTACAATAAACAAAACATGCACTATTTTAACGAATAAACAGAGTAGTCTGATTGTAGAAGATCACAGAATCAATCTGCTTATCTCCAGCGGTCATTGGGTGAGAGGCGGGTTACACCCTGGACAGACCGATAAAAGGAATGTACATTATGATATTTGTCACAACAAGACTGCACTATTGCTTACAGACATACAGACACAGACAGAATCAAAAAGTACAAATATAAGAGCAGATGAGTCCCTTCCTTGGTCATTGTTCCATGTGTAGTCTCAGGGTTGACTGATTTACAAAAACATTAAGTTTAACATTATTGAACTGTGGAACCATGTATTTTCAACTTGATGGTGACCATCCCTGTTCATGGTGCAGTGGTCAGGGTTAGAGGCAACTTAGATAATCTCACCACATTATTAAGGTGGGAAGATTCATAAAGTTTTTCATCTGGTAGGCCTGAAATCTGCAAGTTTTCCTTTGATGACGCAGTTGCTATTTCTCAGCAGTAGACAAACTTTTGGATCACTTGGTTTTACAGTACTACAAAACACATCATCACTGAAGTACAAAACAAAAGAAATTCTTTACTTGATCCAAAGGACTACAGGTATCAATACATTGCATTTTAACTAAAATTTACCATTTCTAGTGAGATTTGAAATTGCAGGTAAAAAATATTGCACTAAAATACTTTAGACTGTCCCTCTGCATCGATCACCTGCATGGACGAGCCACATTTGTATCATTCTTGAGCCAATGGCCGTAAAATGGCCCCCGGACCCGAATCTATGATCAACTCTCCCTTGCCTGGCACTCCAAGCAGCCGACGGTACCAGTGCTCACTACTAGAAGTGTGACAAAGCAGTCTCAAGCAGTTTAAGTCTGCACCGTTACTATGTTATAGGACTTAGCTAACATGTTGATGCACTGACTACAACTCTGGGATGGTGATGCTGGCGCTTCTAAGCATTGGAAAGGAAATATCTCGTTGGGTTTGGGCCCAGTGCACAACGCTCCATGAAGGAGATCACTCTATGATTCCTTAAGACTTAATGAAAGTTGTTGGTTCCCTCCCAGAGGAAATCTAAAATAAACAAACCTTCTCAGTCAAGTCCATCATGGCAAACGGGTGGTTTTCCCAGAGAAACTGTGATCATTATCCTTAACTTTTCAAAATATCAGCATGCCATACTTTTAGCAATGTAATAATGTTGGATTAATGACTCTTTGTTGGAAATGATTATAATTTCTGGTGCCGAGCATTTTTTTTTACCGGGGTGTGGGTGGGAGGTTGGGATGAATTATTTCCATTTCCATTATTTTAAATAGGAAAAATGTGTTCAGAAACTAATTTTGAAGTTGGAACGAATTAGTGTTCAGATGTTCCATCCATCCATTTTCTAACACGTCTATCCCTTGTGGGGTCATGAGGGGTTGCTGGTACCTATCTCCAGCTGTCAATGGGTGAGAGGCAGGGTACACCCTGGACAGGTCGCCAGTCTATCACAGTATTCATATGTTTCAGCACACATTTACTTCTTCGTTCTGTTCTTTACAGAGAAACACTGAGAATACAACAAGCTGATTCAACTGAGTTCTTTACTTAAACAAAGGTGATGGATGGCACTCAGTTTGTTTCAACGGCGATCCCATCTGGTTTTCATGACCAGAAATGTTTTTTAAAAAAAGTACTTGCTCATCTGTAGGAGTGTTATGATGGAAAGTTTTACTGCTTTTCGAACTGCTGCTTTCTAAAATCTTAAAAATGCCGACTATAAACTCAGTAAATGACTGTTTGTTTCCATACTTGTGTAGAAATGTTTTTGCACCAATCAATGTCCTGCAGTACCATTTCCCAGTGAAGCTGAGATTAAATTCTGCTTTTAGCAGTTTTCAATCCAAAAATTAATTCCAATGTTTGTAAAATGTTTCTCTCTGTAGCCTCCCAAGACCTTCTAGCTCCCTAAAATACTTAAATCTGTTGGTTTTGTTTTGACTTTAGCACTTTGTCTCGGCTGTATTGCTGTTGGTTGGACATACTGTTTGAGGGTTGCTGTTTTTTTTTTTTTTTTTTTGGTACTTTGAACATTGAAAGTTTCAGATCTGATCGATAATGTGTATAGGTAAATATTTGACTAGATTTTGTTCTCTATGACAAGAGGGTAGAAGAAAAATTAAATCTGTGAACAAAAACTTGCTTTTCAAAGGGAAGTTCACCCCTGAACTGTTAAAAAGCCTCCAACCTCACACTCAAAATATATATTGAACTTCAGTCTTTTTCTGAACCCACTTCCCTTGTTTCATTGATTACATAACACTGGAATAATTAAATAAATGTTTATTTTGTTTCACAGTGTATAAAAATACATGTAATTAACAAAGATGATATTTTACCCATTTATGATTAGAAAAGGCATGTTCAGAGTGTAACAGCTCCAGTACATAATACATTATCAGCTAATTATGAGGACAATGGGTAAACAGTTAGTTTATTCTCAGTGCAGAAAAAAAAAATAATTTCACCCTACTGGGCCCACAGGAAAGAAACAATGCATACATCCAAAAATCAGCTCTTGATTCTAATCTCTAAACAAATAAAGGTTCACATTTGCTGTTCATCTGTCGGCACCAAAATGTGAACGCAAAATAAAAGTCTGCAAACATCATCTTGGCCAGACAAGAACACGCGTCACCACTTTATAGTGAGCCCGTTGGTCATTTTCTCCACTGTGTGGTATTTGGTGTGGAGCAGCTCTTTGGCTCGCTCCTCTCCCACGGTGCGGAGCCAGGTTTCATACAACTCAGCGACTCTGGTGTCATTTTCTGGCAGCAGGGGGCGCTCTGCCATGTAGCGTTCCTGGACTTGGTGGAGAAGGTCCTTTTGGTTTTGACTCGATGAGGGTTTCACCTGCCCACCACCGTTTAGACAGCCTGCAAGACGACAAATTATACATGTTAAATTAGACAAGACATGCTTATTATGTGGGCCCTGTTTTTAGATTTTTCATCAAATGTTACAACCTCAATGAAAGGTGTTCTGAATGTTATTTAAAGAGGGTTCCTTGCACTGTATAGCCACCACAGGCATCCTGTCAAGGATGACTAAAACACTTGCAGGCTTTATATCTTTAATTCTTTACTGAAAGCATATGGATGTGGTTTGGTTTTCATGAACTCACACCCAGCGCTCATTTGGACCAAGTTACACGACATCCACCAGTTTCTGTGCCAACAACCATCCAAAGAAAACTCTAGAACATGAACATCATTTACAGGGTGTAACAGGAGACAACTAGATAAACTGACAGTCAAGCTGCCTTTTCTCTTAAAGGGGCACACAACAATTAAAGGCATTTTCAACAATAGGATTCATTTTTCCCCCTATTTCTAGATCTAACTAGAAAACAACTTCAACAATATTTGTAAGTATGTCCTGTTTAAAGGAGGTACAAAAGGACCGAAATAAATGATTTTTTCCTCCCACTTTCTGAAAAGTTGATGTTGAATACACAACTTGTTTTTGCCTTTTGCTATAAAAATGAACAATGCAGTTCAAGATCTGGGAAAAAAATCATTTTTAAATGTTTTTTGTGGTTTAGACTAACTTTTTTCCCAGTTGGTAGTACTGACTTGTAGAAAAATATAGTAGATGTGAAAGAACAACATTTAAATACTTGGCTGCATTCCTGATAAACTTAATTGTCTGATAATAAACAGCCAATTTAGAGAACTTACAAACTTTCCTAATAGTAATTAAAGAAAAATGCAGAAAGAGGTAAATTACAAAGATAAATATGTAAATAAATACATCCTTAGTATTCTCCTTCTTGTGAACTGAACTGATTTTTGGTAATGCTAATTAGAGCCCCCCCCACCTTACCTGATGGGCAGGCCATAACTTCCACAAAGTGGTAAGGCGACTTTCCCCTCTTGAGTTTCTGCACGAGGTTCTGAATGTTGCGGAAACCGTACGTTGAGGCAAAGCACAGCAGGACGGCGCCATCTTTCTCCAGTCTAACCTCCTGGAAGTCTTTATTCCTGCACCACGGAGTAGGAATTAACAAATATCGTCAATCATGATTGTTTCTACATTTTAAATTAAAACGTTTATCCACTGTATCGGCAGGCTCCCACAACGACAAAGAATTCAGATTATAACCAGGGCATGTCTCGTTATAATTCCTTGTGGCTGCTGAGGGTTCAGCTAAGACGGATTTGAAGCTGATCTGTTGAAGCTTTCCCACATGCTGAGACATTACTGAAGGCCCCCCCTCACCGGAGCGTCTTGTAGGATAGCTCCTTCACCTCCTCTCCAAACAGCTGCTTGGCGGCGTACGTGAACACATGATGGAGGTAACCCCCCGAGCCACTCCCGGCATGGCTCAGGAACTCATCCCCGCACACACTGCTGAACCTGTGGGAACAAGACGGCATGGAGGTTTAAATGTTTCAGGCGAGAAGGACGGAGGGCAGTAAATCGAGACAGAATGAAACTTGCATTGTATCCAGGGCTGCGGGCTCAACGTCGGAGAGCGACACATTCTGCTCCTCCAACATTTTTTGGACCTCTCCTGTGGTTAGAAAGGGAAGCGTATAAAAGCAAGGACAGTGGTTTTCTTTCCACAAGCATTAAGACACACGGAGGGCGGCTGACGTACCCGAAGTGATGACACAATCCACTTCCCGGGTCTCAGCGTCGCTCAAGTAGAAGTCGGAGCGTGATGCCTCGAGTTTCTTATCAAAGCACGGCATCACTGCCACGTGGTAGATCTGCTGCGGACTAAGGCCCTAACAAACAAACAAACAAACAAACAAACAAACAAACCGCAGACAGCTCAGCAACTCTTCACTTTTATGATGTTTACTGTACCTACCAAAAGTATTCATACCGATTCACCCTTTCTTTGCAAGATTTGACGCCCAGCGCCTATCAAAATACATTTTGTAGCCTTGCCACAGATTCTTAGTTAGATTTTTCTCTGGACTTTGACTAGGCCATTCAAACAACTTTGATCTAATCTAATATGTTGTAGCTCTGGCTGTATGCGAGGGGTAGTTGGTCTCTGATCCCGTCTCAGGTTCTTAGGATTGTACTCCACTCTATTCATCTTCCTGTTAACTCTGACCAGATTCCGTGTCCCTGCTGAACGAAGCAGCGCTACAACAATCCTAAACCACAGTGGAGATGGTGTTTTTCAAAAACACCAGAAAGCTGGATTTTGCTCTCATGTGACCAGAACACCTTCATACACGTTTGATGTGTTCCCTACATGACTTGTGGCAAACACCAAACAAGATCAGGCTTCCTCCCAATGGCTTTTGTCTTCCCACTTCCATATGGGCCAGATGTGTAGACTGCAAAGCCAACACCTGTCCTGTCACCTGATTCTCCCACCTGAGCTTACAATCTCTGCAACTCCTCCAGAGTTGGCATGTTACATAAATTCTGCCCCCCAGGAAAAAAAAAAAACCCACATTAAACATTGTGGGTGCAACATTTTTTTTTTTTTTTTTTTTTTTTTTTAAGGTTCAGGAGGTAGGAATACTTTTGCTTGGCAGTGTATGTTTGTATGTTTACACCGGATCAGTGTCGGTGGGAAAGCATACCTGCTGTTCTGCAAAATAGCTTTTAACCAGAGAGCCCATCATCTGCTGTGGAGAGCGAGTGCTGCTGATGTAAGGAAGAACATAGTCGCCGTGTGTCTTCTCCGCATAGCAGATCCAACCTGAACAACACGGACAGTAAGCGTTGCACATGCCGATGGTCAGAGAACAAACTGAAAGGGTTACTTGGTTCAACCTCACTAAGAAAAGCACTCCTTACCAAACACGGAACATTTGAACCAAAAATATGTTTTACTTTCTCGATTGTGTATGAAGTTTTACATTTACTAAGTAGTTGCCGGATTTAGCTTTCTTTTCTGCTTTGATTAAATATGTTTGACCTAAATTGTTGTTTTTGTTTTTTTTCCTGTGGTACCTGGACATGCGGATGTCAGCATGGGCAGGGCTTTGCTGTCCTGCTCTCTCCGACTGAATCGCTCCACAAACTCTCTCTGACTCTCCAGCAGGCTGAACGTCCGACTGAAGCTGGTGTCAAACACATGATGAACACCTGGAAAATGACGGCAAATTTGAACGAATGAATGAATAGTTCATTTCACATACATAAGTACACCTCTGAAAAATAATTAAAATCACCACGGACAGAAAATTTTACAATCAGTAACATGGTTAATAATGCCTATCCCATAAAAAAGGAATTACCTAGAACATAATTTCAGATTAAAAAATTAACTTGCCTAAATTATAAATCATTTAATAAAAGATTTTTTTTTTTAAAAGCCACACACCTATGCCTTTGAGGAAAGACGTAAGCTTCCTGCCGGCCTCACTGCTGCTGAGGTTGTAGTGTGCTGCGAGGGAAGCCCTGGACTGTGGCGATACGGACACCACCACGATCTTCTGCTCCGTCTCTTTGTTCTGTGTGGGAAGACGAAATGATGTGGACAGAAAACAGTAACGCACTGAGTCCAGGCTCAAAAAAAGCCTGCCAACCTATTCCCAGTAGCACAACACCAACCTACCTTGTTGCTCCGCAGCACTTTTAAAAGCTCTTCGTGACTCTGCTGGGTGATGAGGACGCTCTCGGCGGAAGTGATGCAGCCACTGCAGGCCAGACAGTCGTTCAGAGTAATCTTTGCTCTCTCCAGCTTTTGCTTTCCTCCATCCTTCAACAACAGGTGGGATTAATTCAAAGGGTGCGAGACTTAAGACTCGTCTGCGGTTCAAACATCCTGTGCAATAATTTTGAACTGGCACATTGCTTGGTATGAAATTATGCTAAAATCTGTATTTTATTAACATAAAACTCTGAGGTGATCATACTGTGGATCTGGGGCCTGAATTTGCAGTGAGCACTGCATGATTACATTATACACCGCGAGCCGCGTATCACAATATTAACTTCACCTCCTTGTCTTCTGCCCTTGTAATATCTAAATACAAAAACAGATTGAATAATTAGACGGCAGCTGTAAAACAGTTCACGACTGTTGTGCCAAGAGTACAGAAATACTCTATTACGAGTAACAAACTGCAATACAGATGTAACCGAAAAGACCCTGTACAGGCTACTCATGTTCTAGCTGATCTGATTTGTAATGTCATGCAGTTTTATTCAAAAGAAAGGATACCTAAAGCCCCGATACCCACCTGGTTGACTTGTACATAACTTCCATCATCCTCTATCTGTATTTTGGCCACAGATTTACCTTGTTTCTTCTCCACTTTGACTGGTTTGACACATTCCTATATATTAAAAAAAAAGCAACCGACAGCAAATATTAAATAAAACATTCTTATTTCCTTATACCTTAACATTAAAGTTTATTTTCCAGATTTTTCTTTTTTTCTTCTTTTTATATGACTCAAAATAAAGCAATAAAAATAATAATTTATCCAGCATCTCAACAACAACAACCAAGACAGGAAAAGAACAATAAACCTGGAGTCTTGTCTCACTTTTGGTCGGGTGTTTGTGTTATCATCACACCACAGTCAGTCCTTCACCCATTCACACACACACATTCACATCCTAATAATAAAATGATAGTAAAAATGTAATAATATTGTGAAATACATATTAGATGTATCAGTGAACTTTCTTAACTGCAAACACAAAGGATTAAGATTTTCACTGTCATGTAGTTCCTTTTTTGAATTTTTTGTTTCTTTCATAAGTTCCATCCATCATCTCATAGGAAGGATGCCCTAATGTCGTCAGGCCTTCATTCTGAGTCGCTCCAATAACGTTTCAGCAATTTGGACTGGCCTGCTGCACCAGTTCTCTGTGGCTCCCCTTTGTGGATTGATAATTGTCCTTTTCTTTAAATGAAATCATTTCCTTTTGTTCCTAATGTAGTACCCATTTGATGTGTTTTTAAATGTATTTAATTTTTTGACCAGCGTACCATCAGAAAGCAAAATGGACTGGTGTCAGCCTTCTTACCTCCCTCCCCTACATTTAGCCACGGCTTATCGTGTTTTAAAGGCTATATTTGGCATCTTGTGAGCAGCAACACCCCCACCCAACCAGTAACATCAATTTAGGATGATCTTTAGACTATAATTGTTGAATTATGGTCATTATGGGCAGCTACTCGAACAACTAGCAAAACGACAAGAGAAACACACAGCGAACTGCTAGCTGCTCCATCATGTTTTTTCGCTATTGAAGTCTGAATCAAACGGCAAACGAATCATTCATGCTTGTCTCGTTCTCCCTAAATTAATCGTGGATAATTATATGTTATATTAGTTCGAGTGTCTGACCTGAGACGGGGTGATAAAGTCATCGAGATCCGTCAGTTGTAGGACACCGCTAAAGTGCGACGCCATCCTTGCTGCCGTAAAGTAGTTGTTGTTTACATGCAGTGTCGTGAAGCCTTGATTCAACTTTATCTACAACTGACAAACTGCGCAGCAGATTATCTCTACAAAAAAAAAACCAAAAAAAAAACGGAAATAACCATTGCGGCCATTTATGTATCCTTTATAATGATATCCCACTTAAAATATGACAACCGAAGAGCTGACTAATTAAATAAAATAGAAAAATAATAAAAACATCTCCAGTAAATTGCTACGTCATTGTTCCTACCACAGTTTATGAACCTTTCCCTAAAGCTTTTTAAAAAAAATATGTATATACTGTATATATTTATATATGCCTGTTAATAAGTTATATTGGGAAAGTTGCAATAGATGTTGAAGGAACCTATATCAAATGTTCCCTAACACAAAAATTCTCAAGTGAAGTCTTGAGACTCTCTCATATAAATAAATGTGATGCCAAAATTAAGCATATTTAAGCTATAACTGTTAAACTAGATTTAAAAGGGCAGTATGTAGCTATAGTGAAAAGCAATGTTGTTTTCTGTGAATGTTTTTGTGCTTTTCCTATATCCATGGCATGTTTGTTTGATTTCGTAAACATGTGTGTATGGCTACTTGTTGATAATTGATGTACAATTGATAGTTGGGTTTATTATCTGTTCTACAACAGAAAACAGAAATTTGGCACTGCTCCATCATAAAAAAGATCCAATTGGATGTACCAATTCATTCAAAAAATCCTCAAGGAAAGAATAAGTTGGATTCATTCTTATCGAGGTTTTTCTGGGCCAGGAGGGTTTCTACGTTTTATGTCTGATGGCATCAACATGAAGGGGTGGTGTAGGGGCTGGGAGTGGTCCGCAATGAGGAAAATGATACCTTTAGTTCTTCACATCATTATTTTTTAGTTCTTTCTATCTAAAATATTGAAATTTTGCTTTTTGCTCCTTTAAAGTTGTATCTGACCATTAAGGAACTTGCAGATCACATTAAGCAATACATTATGAAATTTTCAACAAATCTTTGCAGATGAAAAAAAAATGAGGGGATGCTTTCCATACTGTGTTGTTTTCACAAATTAAGCCGTGAGACCCACTGCAAGACCTTTTTAATTTGACTATTGGAGACATCTGTTTAAGATCACTGCCAAATATATAAACTTTTTGCAGAACATTCTCTATTGTCTTTTTTCATTGTTGGAACTTGTTTCTCAACTCAAGTGACAATGCAAGGCAATATCAACACAAGCTTCAAAATGTTTTAGTCTGTTAGATGCAAAAATGTGGACCAAACCCAAATGCTCCAAGTGACCCCTACTGCAACCTGAACTTTTACATTTGTCTGTCCTGCTGAGGGATCTTCATAAGTAAGAAACTGTTGTTTAAAGCATAGGCGCTACTGAAAATAGTGCATCGTGTGCAAAGCTGGCATATGTGTTTCTGTGTATGAAAAGGTGCCATACATCCCTTCAAAGATTCAAAGATTCTTTATTTTCACTGCATGTTACTGTAGTGAAATGTCTTTCAGGACACTCCGGCTAAGAGTACACATAATGAACAACAGGCAATGAACAATGTGTATAGTTTTTTTTGCACATTATAGCGTGCAAAACATAAATAGATTTAAAAAAAGTTTGTGTCCGAGCCTGAGGGCATTGGTATCAGTTCCTTAGCGAGTGATATGAGCCTTGTTACATGGATTAGTTCACATGGACCAAAAACCTTTACAAATAAAAAGACTGTGTGAGTTGACTAAGTTTGCTGTTACACCCACGAAAAGGGTTAGGCAAAATATTGAAGAGACAATCAGTCAATCGTTTATTTATATTGCCCCCTACACTGCCAATAAAGGCAAGCAAAGTGCTCAGCGTTTAAAATAATGAACATAAGTAAATAAAAAGCATACTGAGAAAAACAAAACAAAGCATAGAACCATAAGAAAAGGCAATAAGGATTAAACACGAAAGGATTACAGTGTGTCAATAGTCGTGTATGTGATTATCAGACTAATAAGGACAAGGACAATGAAGAAAAAATAGAATAAAGAAGAAATCGAAAGTCTGGAATGTACAATTTTTTTTGTTTGTGAGACTGCTACTTTTTATTTTTATTACTACATGAAAAAAGAAAAGAATACTTATTTTCACACAATACTATTTCAGATAATTGTTTATTGGTACAACATGCCTTAAGAAAGCAGAGCAGAGGTAGAGGTTCACTTTCTGATATGTCAATAATTATTTATACAAAAGTTATTTTTATACTTGTTGTCTGATGAAAGGCTATCTGAGGCTTGTTATGCACATTCGTTTTATCCACAGAGAAGTCATGGCTACTTTAAATATGTTAAAATCACAAGTATTTTTTTTATCGAACAGATTATGATTACAGTGTTTAGATTGGCCCAATGTCTTATTTTTTTGCTAATCAAAATGTGGTCACTCCATCAAATAAGGTGTTTAATATTCTTGCTCATAAATGGCTTGTCTATGATAGTAATGCTGTGTCAGTGAGGGCAAAGCAGAAGGTTGATGCTGCGTTTAGTTTGTGGCCAAAAGTCGGAATTTACGGGTTCGAATACATCCTGTTCAAATGTGTGAATTATCTCTAAATTAACCAGTTCTAAAAATATACGCGGATGAAATGCACAGTTTATCAGCAAAAGTCATTATTTCCCCGTTTCATTCCACACGCGAAGGAACCCTTTAGTTGTTATGACTACGCGGTCGTAAATCCGCCATGTTTGCTCCCGCCCCGCTGCTGCGTTGCGACAGAGACGGAGAAGTCAAACGACATGAATGCAGAAAATAATCATACGGCAGAAACAGAGAAGGAGCAAACGACGAACGGCACCGACACCATCACCATCCAGACTACACTGGGAGATGAAGGTGAGACCTCCGACAGCATAAAACAAGTTTAATTTACACATCAGTTAACAAGTTTGGGCCTTGCTAACTTCCCCCGTAATGAAAATGTGCTAGTAGCCGCTAACTAACATTAGCTACAGTAGCTAGTTTGTTGCATCGCTCTAGGTTTAACCCGGCTGCTGTTTGTTGTTGTTTTTTTGAAAACGTTGTTTCAAATAAGCAGCACCCTGTGCTGGTAAGGATTGAGCTACAAAGAAGCTACAATATTAGCTCACGTTCACATGGTAGGTTTGGGTGCTTTCTTTCTTTTTTTTAAGACGATGATGTCCACAAGTGCGGACGCTGTCGGTGCGAGTTCTCCAGCCTGGAGGCTTTCATCCAGCACAAGCTGCAGCAGATCTGCAGACGGCCGGAGGCCAGCCAGCAGGTATGTGCTCGGAAACTGTTTTTTTGACTCAAATCACAATTTGATCTGCTCAACAAACTGTGTAGTTATGGTGGTCAATGCATTTTCACTTCCAGGTGTGTTTTGTATTGATACATTTCAGAGGAATAAAGTGTTCAACAGCAACAGCAATTAAATAAAAAATCCTCCCATAGATTTCGCATCTAAGTAGAGATTTTATTCTAAACGAAAGTGCTTTACAAATAACTTTAAAGCCACCCAATTACTTATTCTATATAAGTATTATAATAGTATCTCAATCAGCACACTAGAAGGCAATGCAGCATTGGAGCCATAGGGTGGTGTTTGTGTGTGTGTGTGTGGGGGGTGGGGTGGGGGTGTTGATCATGATAAAATAAGGTTATATACACCAAGCCTCCATCTTATTAGTGTTTTGATGGTCCTTTTTGAGCTGAAAAAATTATTTGCTCTTGGGTGCGGTTAACAAATATAAACAGACGTGACGACATCTAGCGGCAGTATCGCAAAACTATCATAACGCCGGTTTGATTACTTTATAAATAAATTGTAAATAATGCCGGACCGAGCCTGATCCTCTGCAGTTCCTAGCAGCAAAGCGGCAGCCCGGCGTGATCGAAGACCAACCGTTATTAATTAAATAAACCGATCTAGAGCAACTTTAAGAGCTTCATATCAGAACATTTACTCACGTCAGTCAACTCTGCGGACACATCTGAACCTCGGCAGGTTTAGCACCCGCTTCGGTGAACATCAGCGGACATACTTCTTTCCCAGCGTTACAGTCTTTTCCCTCATGTAATAATATATATATACATTTTTTTGCCCTTTTTTTCACTGGATCTTGGACCTTTCCTCATGTTATGCTGAGAGATGCTAACAGCCGTTAGCGACTTCCTTGTTTTAACACCTGCTGGGCATGCATAGTGAGGTACTTCTGTTAAAATCATAAATAAACATGAAAGGCTTTATTTACCAACAAATTGAGCTAAAGAAACTCCCGCATTAAAAAAACAAAATAACAACTAATATGCCAGCAGGACGTGTTAATCTTTCGTAAAAACCTTGTATGCAACCAGAGTGCGCTACTGACGCATAAATTAAAAAAAGTCAAATAACGTGGCTATGCACCTTTAATGTATAAAGCCTGTGAGTTTGCTTGGCGTGATCAGTTCAAAGCTACGAGATAAAGAGCATTTCATCTCAGATGCTACTCTTTCATGTTTATGTTGTCAACAGTTAGCTCGCTCAGACTGTTCCTTCCTAATTTGAGGTGGGACACACTCCATGTGGCAAATGCTTTTCAAACCATCCATGAGGGGGAATTCCTCTCTTGCAGCTTATCTGCACCACTAGCTGACGGCTCAGGTGCCCGATGTACCAAAATGCGCTCTGCGAATTGTTGAAATCTATACAGCAAGTTAAATAATAGTTTGTTTCCCCCCCCCCCCCCCCCCCCCCCCCCCCCGAGTGTTATACTTGACTGTGCACATAAACCTAGAAAGTCTTTGATAAACCTGTTTCCCCTGATATTATTTGATTGTGGAGAAATTCGGTGAAGTAATTTGGCCGATTGATTGTTGATTTTATGGTGTCAGGTGAGTGCTTTTGCTGTTTTTATGTGTGGCGAGCCCCACGCTGGCTACATGGGCTATTTGTCTATGCTTGTGTCAATAATCGTGATGCGCCGCAGGTTTGCGGGGTGTTTACCTGAAACACAGAAGCATCCTCAGAGGTGTGGTCATTTTTTTTCATGGTGTGGAAAGTATAAGAAATGTATATTATATGTATAATATAGTTTAAAAGATTTTCTAATCCATGCATCCCTAATGTTACATATAGTTACTATGTGTTACCGTGAATGGTTACAATCGTTTTCCCCCCTTCTGTTGATGCCTCATACAAATGTGCAAAATAGCAGCTTTATAGAAATAGTATATCATTATAGTATTTTTTTTTCTAGGTCTCTTCTAACACTGGAAGCTCTACCTCCAAGACAAAAAATAAAGGTATATCTACAGACCATTTGCTACTTTCATTAAAGATGCATATATTTATTTCAAATATTTAGTTTAATACACAACTGTCATTATTTGTACCCCATTATTTAGCAATTTGTCTGCACTCCATAGCAATGTATAATTATCCAATACATCTCACCTCTGATTTGCTAAATTTCCGATGTGTTTTTCAGATGAAAGCAGCGGGCCGATGGGTCGAGGTCACAGGAAGAAAACCGCGTCCATTAAAGTCGCCGCCCAGTGCGATAAAAGCGCCGCGTTTGTGTCTGAAAACGCTGAAGGCGAACGACAGACCTTCAGAGTTAACGGGGAGGGACGTTACGTCTGCATCACTTGCGAAAAGACGTTTAAAACCGTGAGTTAAACGTTCAGTAAAGCGCGTGGCGGAAGTTCCTCAGGTGTTTCTTGTTTCTAACTCTCATCCACTCCCGTGATTGGGGTTTTTCCCCTCCACAGACGAACATCTTGAGGACTCACATGAAAACTCACAGCGACCAAAAGAATTTCTCATGCGACCTGTGCGGGACTTCCTTTCGTACCAAAGGCTCGCTAATACGTCATAACCGTCGGCACACTGGTGCGGAGAATGAGCTCGGGTCACAAAAGTGGTGTTGAGATTAACTCGCTTTGAAATCTAAACCTTTCTGTTGATACCGATTTCTTTCTTTTCTTTTTTTTTTCTGCGCTCGCAGATGAACGGCCGTATCGCTGTACCCTCTGTGGGCTCTCCTTCAGAGAGTCGGGGGCTCTCACAAGACATCTTAAATCTCTCACTCCTTGCACAGAGAAGATCCGTTTTATCCAGTATAAGGAGATCCTGGTCGGCAAGGACGGAGTTCAGAAAGGTGAGACTGGTTTTGGAGGAATAGGAGCTGAAGGCCAGCATTGATTCCTTGCACAAGTGATTTAAAAAAAACATGATGATTGAAGCTCTGAAAATAAATCCTTTGCTAGTGTCTCTCACATAAAATGGTTGCATCCACTCCTCCGTCCGTCCATCCACTCCTGCATCCACGTCCATCCAGCCAAACAGCCAACCAACAATTTCTACGACTATCCATCAGTCTGTCGATCCGTCCTTATATCCATGCAGTTATTTATTCATCTAGCTTTTGTGCAGCCGACAACCATCTTGCCCATCCTGCTATCTTGCTCACTACAGCAATCTGTTTGTCCCTTCCCTTTTTATCATCGTAACAATTTTTGCATGTTCTGTATTTAACGCTGTAGCTTTAAGTGTTACTCAGCCCAGATTCCACTTTTTTTGTACATGAACTGTATAAACTGGGCCTAAGGGTGCTACTTTAATGTCCTTAAATCTACATTATATCTTTTTAAATTTTCATGTGAGGTTTTTTTAGTTCTGCAATATTCTTAGTGCTGAACGTTGGCTACTGCGTTTGGATTTTCCTTGGTTCCAACGGTACAAGCTTTCGTCATCATAGCCCCGCGTTCAGGTATCGAAGCATCTCTGTCAGACACGTCCGCCTCACTCACTACGCGAGTCACACTCAGGAGTTGGAAACTTCTGCATTGATCCTTAGTGTTTGGTGTTTGTTATAGCTTTGAATGTTAGTCCATGTCAGCAGCGATGCTGCTAACATCACTTTACCGCTCAGAAACTGCGGCCATTCTGTCCTCCACTGCCTCGGAAGCTCCCAGCAAGCAGCTCGAACCGATACCGCTCATTCCCGCTGGGCTCCGCAAAGCCTTCCTCAATCTCCAGTGACCAGGGGGGTGAAAAATCCCCTGCCTCTAAAGACCGATCTGTGGCAAAACCACCAATTTCGCCCTGTTCATTTCTTAATGTTTCCAACGTGTCACATTCCCACATGCTGACTACCGCTCCGGTTAACCTCCACTGCACATCCCCACACTTGGCCCTGCCCCTAAGGGTCTTTTGTCACCGCCCAGAGATATGCTGAGGCATCGGTGTGAGCTACGCTGTAAGAATTCATGGCAAGCTTTGAAAAGTATGGCAAATGTTTGGGAACCTTAAATGTAACATTGATTGTGATAGTTATCCTGGTAATGTTATCTTTGAATGTTTATTTAATGTTTTTATTTTTATAAAATGGGGTTGCGATAACACGCAAGTGAAACTCTGGTCCGTTTAACCGCAGTTCTCAGGTTGCTTAAAACCAGCCGTATAAGAAGCTAATATTTGCAGGTTAGTTTGCCAACAGCAGTGTGATGGCGGGTTCTCCTTTAGAGTCCACACCAGGATTTCATGTGTTTTTCACGGCCGGCAATGTTATGTTCCCAGACAACTGGATGTTTCGTTTTTTTGTAAGTGTTGGAAAATTTTTGCGTGGCTTCTTTCAGCCAGTTGTCAAACAGTGAGTAGCAACATGTGGGGGAGGGACATCTCTATGATCCTCAAAGAGAAATCAGCTCTTTCTCTTGCCTCTTATTAAAACAAAAAGGTCAAACTGTAAGAACAGTTTCATTCTGGTAAGCGGCCCATGCCTAAAGCAGAAGTATTTGAATAATCAACATAATACATATAATTCTAATATTGAAATAGTACTTATAACATATGTGTAGCAAAGCATCTCCATGTTTAAGCTGATTTGGAATAGCGACGTCAAATGGACCAGCTCCTGAGAAGGTGTGAATGTTTCAGGCGTAGAAGCGGATCGGGCCCCGGTAGCGGCCCAGCAGCAGGAGGAGGAGGAGGAGGTGGTGGTTGTGGAGCAGCAAGCGGAGGAGCAGGAGACGGAGACGGAGGGCGCCCAGACTGCTGTCGTCAGCGTGGTACAGGCCGGCTCCCCAGAGGTCCTCCGCCAGGTTCACTTCACAATGGAGGTGGACGGGACGACACAGGAACAACAGGTGAGAGAACCCCCACCTGTCAGTCCTCTACTGGATCCCCGCTCGCTTACGTCATAAGCTGGTGTCGATCTTGTGCTTTGAGCAGGTGGTGGTTGACCAGTCTCAGGCCGACGCTCTGGCTGCCGCCGCCGCCGCCGGCGAGAGCCTCATCTGCCAGGCCATCATCAACTCCGGCATCGCGCTGGGCACCGAGGAGATGGTGGTTGAGGAGGCGTCGCCGACCGCGCAGGAGACGAGCAAAGATGCTTCCGACACCGCCGAAGTTGATCAGAGTGTAATTGAGATCCAGGTTAAAGAAGAGTCTGAGGAGATGGAGGAGGTACGTGCCTGGAGTATTTTCGCCCTAATGGAGTCTTTCACGGATCATAACCCCGCTCTTGTTCCTCGGATAGGAAGCGGTGGACAGTCGAGCGTCCTGTAAACTCTACACCTGTCCACACTGTAATCGGTCGTTCAAAGGCGCCAATTATTTCCGTTTTCACGTCAAAGGTCATTCAGGTAAGTCCATGTTGAGTGTTACAGCGCTCTCCAAAGACGCACACTTCCCTGTATTATCATACACAGAGAAAGTCAGGGTCTCCGTTTACTCCTACACTGCAAAAAGAGAACTAAAAATAAGTCAAATTTTCTTGAAATGAATGTATTTGCCCTTGATTTGAGCAGGTAAATAAGATATTTTGCCAATGGAATGAGTATTTTACCCTTAAAATAAGATAATTAGATATACTGCACTTGAAATAAGATGATGGAGATGAATTGTTCCTATTTTAAGTGCAAAAATCTTATTACATTGGCCAATAGTATTATTTACCTGCTCAAATAAAGGGCAAATACATTCATTTCAAGAAAATTGTACTTATTTATAGTTCTATTTTTGCAGTGTAGGTTTATTGGAACAATAAATTTGACTCACCGATTTGGCCGTGTGTCTCGCCTAAGTGTTAATTTCCCTTTAAACCTTTTTACGCGTGGTCACGTGGCAACCGTAAACATCAATGAATGAATGAAGACTTTAGAGGTTATTTCCTTTAATTGTGTCTGATGTGCCTTGAACCTCTGGAAGACAGAGATGGTTGTTGATCATATTTATGAGTAAATCTAAAGAAATGCATATTTTCTCAAACCTTACAGTAAAGCACTACTTTTTGTAAGGCTATTACAATAAATCAATACTTAAACATTAAATTTGTGTGTTTTTATAATGTGAAAAAAGTTCAGGTGGTAGGAGTACTTTTGCAAGACACAGTATTTATGATAGGAATAATGCAGAGAGATATTAGCACGGATGATATTTAATGAATTTTGTAGTCATTTCATATGATCACAGTATTTGTGCCTCTTTTTGCAGGTTACAAGCCTTTTAAATGCACGCTGTGTCAGAAGGAGTTCCTAACCGGCTACCTTTTAAAGAAGCACATGGAGGTCCACGTCAGCGAGAGGAGGTATAAATGCGGCGAGTGCGGCAAGCTTTATAAAACCATCGGACACGTCCGCGAACACATGAGAGCCCACTCGGATGAGAGACCCTACCACTGTCACAGATGCAACAAGGGATACAAGACCAAGGTGGGTTTACAGGAGACAGGCGCGCACACGGCGACAAAATACCGCCGGCCCGTTGGTTTTTGTTCCAACGCTTGCGTTTCGTTTTTTCTCAGAACGCCTTACAAGTTCACCAACGGACGCACGGGGATGAGAAACCGTACGTGTGCGAGTTCTGCTTCAGGGGCTTCAGAGAGAAAGGCTCTCTGGTGCGCCACATCCGGCACCACACGGGAGAGAGGCCCTTCAAGTGCCCCAGGTGCGGACGGGGCTTCGCCGAGCACGGGACCCTCAACCGGCACATGCGCGCTAAAGGTCAGGGTGACGAGACCGGAGGGAACTTAAAGGTGTTTACTGCCCTGACACAAGCTGACGCGGTACTGGCTGTTTTTTCACCGCAGGAGGCTGCAATAAGGAGAACCCCAGCGAGCAGCAGGGCGCCGTGCCAGAGGAGCAGGAGTCGGCGCACAGCCTCGCCTCCTCTGTGCTGAGGATCTCGGCGGAGGAGCAGGCCTGCGTGGAGGGCCTCAGCACAGAGGAGGTCATCACGGAGGATCCTCACGCCGTCCTGGTGGAGTTCTCCTCAGTGGTGGCCGACACGCAGGAGTATATTATAAAGGTGAGCGGGAGGAGCAGCTTTAGAGGAGAACATGGGCTCAGTGGAAGTTTGGGGGGAAAAAAACTTGTGCTGCTCTTTATGTACTCTAGGAAATATTTTAAAATAATGCTGTCAAAAGTTTTTAATTTGTATGCTTTTAGATTTTATTATTAAATGTGTATGTTGATTTACCACCTTCATTTTTTTTCTGTAGTCCCACAATACAAAAAGCATCATCTTGGGGTCCTTTACAAAACAAACAATTCATATCAAATTATAGGTCAATTCACAGGTCCAAAATTAATTTCAGACCCTTCTAACTCATTCCCATGCAATTAACTGATAAAGTCACATTTGGATTTATATACAAAATGCTGGTGAAGATTCTCAGTCATCCAGGTCATGGTCATTCCAAAAAAAAGTAAAAAAACTAAACAACTGGACTTGTTTTTCGTAGTTAAAGACGTTTTGCCTCCTCTCCAGGAAGCTTTCTCAAAAAGCTTCCTGGATTTCAACTACGAAAAACAAGTCCAGTTGTTTTGTTTTTTACTTTTTTTGGAATTTAAGTACAAACTGTATTTATATTGCAAAGTACCGTACAGGCTGCAGTGGTTTAAGTCAAACATAGGATTCATGCAGTTTTATCAATTCATGTCTCCAGAATTTCTATTTTATATCTAACATACAAGGATTTTCTAGAAAGGTTTAATAAGTTGTTTTATACAAAAACAGAAGGATTCAAATGCATCCAGTTGTCAGTTTCTAAACGTTTTAATAGTCCGCTCCAAGCATCCTTGGAACACCATTTATTATTTACCGTCTCTCATTATCTGATGGTGTTTCAGGGGCTTATGCAGGATGTCTTCTGATCCTGAGAGACTTTTACAGAAAAATATTCCAAAGATGTTGTTGTGCTTCTCGATTCTTTTACATCATCTAGACTCAGAGTGGAGAGGAAATGCAGGAAGAAGTTACCCTCATCCAGGACAGCCAAAATGAGGTCAGTGTGCACGTTTGGGGACCGCCAAACAGAACATCTATGCGTGATCTATAGAACTGTTGCTGACCGCAAAATGTAGGCTCAGTCGCGCATAAGCCTAAGTTTTCGTTTTCTATCGTCTCTTCTTTCAAGATGGGAAACCAGATCATGAAAGTGGTGCAGCAGATCGTCAGCCAGTCCCACGGCACGGGCAGCCACCAGATCATTGTGCGAAACGTCGGGGCGGACGAAGAGGGCGCCTCCATCTCCGACTGCGGGGACACCATCACCATCGCCACGCCGGAGAGCCTGACGGAGCAGGTGGCCATGACGCTGGCGTCCGCCATCAGCGACGGGAGGCTGCTGGCCACGACGGGCACCGGCGAGGACGTCGCGGGGACCGTTACCATGGTTACCGCGGAGGAAGCGGCGGAGGAGGGAATACAGATGGTGCAGCAGCAAGAGGAGTATGTCATCACCTCCCCAGAGGAGGTGGAGATTCAGACAGTAGTTGTGTGATCAAAGGAAGCCGCCGGTGAACTCTTCTGGCTGCGGTCTCCGTCTTTGAGCTTGGTGTGTGTGTGTGTGTGTGTGTGTGTGTGTGTGTGTGTGTGGAGGAGTCAATTATGAAGTTAAAGTCACCGTTTTTATGATGCCCATATTGGCGGAATGTAATACAATACATTTTGGATCAGGAAACAAGTGTTAGCTGTGATGGCGCCCCCCCCCACCCCCACCCCCCCCCCCCCCCCAACCCTGGCTGGCACCCTGCAAGGAGAAGCGGGTACAGATACCGGATGGAGGAAATGAATGTCAACAGGGAGTAGGTTTGTTCTGCAATTGATAGCATTGTTAACCGACTCACCAATAATAATAATACATTCAACGTGATTTATTTGTGAACAGAGGGTAATGCGTTTGCTAAATTGCTTTGCATATCTGGCCAGGACGTGTCCTAATTCAGGTTTTTTTTTTTTTTAACACAACCTGCAGGGTTCCTACAAAGTTAAAGTATGAACAGAAAATTGTCTATTTTCTGTTTTCCAGGCTATAGTTAGTTTACAGGCAATAGTTATTATTTCATTATCTAAAAAATTTAAATCTTAAATCTGAAGTATTTAAGATTTTAAATGCTTCAGATTTAAAAATGGATATTTTGATTGCTGCCTCATCGCTTTAGTTTGTCTTAACTCCTTCATTGTTGTTAATTTGGAGCTGCGTGGAGTCCTGGACTTTTGTCACGACTGTATAAAGTACTTTTTTATGCCCTCTTGTGACATTTAGCACAATGACATAACAAATCGGAAATTAATGTATGACAATTTAGTCCAGATTTTACATGGCGGGGGGGCTTCTGACAACCTTGAAACACAAATGCCTTGCAGCAGTATTCACTCCCTTTGAACTTTTTCGTTTTGTCTCATTAGAACCACAAGCTTGCTTTATAGTGATGGAGCAAATCAAAGTACAGCATAAATGTGAAGTGGGAGGAAAATGCTATTGTTTTAAAAAAAAAAGTGACTTGTTAAAGTCTACGGTTGCACTGTATTTTGTTTATGGATGTGTGAACGAAGGGGTCTGAATGTGCGCTTTTCAGGTGCTCGTTTATTTTAAATGGTTGAAAGCTATGCACCAGTCACATTTCCACTTCACAGTTGGGCGTCACCTTGTGTTGCTGTATCCCATAAAATTCCAATAAAGTCTTGATGGGCCTTTTGCAAGGTGCTGTGATCCCTGAAAGTACCTCGTTAAGACGTTTCATGCTTTAAGCAGGATGCATGTAAATAGGAACAAGAAATGATAAATGTTTTGTACTCCGTGTGCAGAATGTTGCAAAAAAAAAAGGTAATGAGTAAAAGTATTTTGAATTGGAGACGCAATGGGAACTTTGCATGGTGTGTTGGCTATTTTAATTAGATAGTTTTTCTTTCTGTTCCCTGCTGCAACCACAGTCACATACTGAACATTTAATCTCAGAGTTGAAGTGCGGCGCCCTTTTAAAGGCTGTCGAGTGCTGCTCCTTGTCCGAGGCCGTCCGTAACGCAGTGTTCCCGTTCTGACAAGTATTGTGTCCTTCCGCATGTCGCAACAGCTGCTCAAATGTAAAAAAATGTGTTACCCAAGCACAGTTCATATGAAATAAATGCTATTTTCTTACAGCTGTGGTTTCTGGGTCGTTTATAACTCATTCTGATATGCATAGAACAAAAAGCATTCGTACTCCTTCAGACTTCATGCAACGCTCAGTTGAGACTAAAGGGAAGCTGGTCAGAGTAGATAGGGAGATGGAGGAAACTAAAAGGGTTTCTGCAACGTTTTAGTACTTCCTAATTGTAAGTCTTCTTTTAGGCCTTGGGAAGTCTTAAAAACACAGAT
Organism: Fundulus heteroclitus; assembly: GCF_011125445.2. Classification (NCBI taxonomy): domain Eukaryota; kingdom Metazoa; phylum Chordata; class Actinopteri; order Cyprinodontiformes; family Fundulidae; genus Fundulus; species Fundulus heteroclitus. The sequence continues at coordinate 22,228,826 of NC_046376.1, read as the reverse complement.
TTTCTACTTATTCTTGGTCTCAAATTACGTTGTTGTATATAATCAATGCTGTCAGAAACTGGGCAGCTGGAATATATTCCTTTCTTGGGGGTGGGGGCTCAATATTAGGGGACGCTTGGTTTAATAACGAGGCTAGTAGACTAAACCTTTTTTACAGCTTTTGACTTTTAGGTTTATTCCTTGCACAACCCTCCTCAGTGAGCAACTAGATTCCACAGATCTAGTCACCTACTTGTTTAATTTTGTTGTTTTTTTTTTTAAGAAGAGACGCATCTAAAGACTGCAGGACACTGGCCCCTTAAGGACTGACGTTTGATTCCGCTTTGTGTAAAGGCTTTTGCTTTCATGTCACAAGCTAACAACGTACATTTTAATTTATTACATATTAAATTTAAACTGACCATTACATTTATTTTTGCTTTCATTCGTCCATTTCCTATACCCGCTTATCCGTGCAGGGTCATGGAGGGCTGGTGCCTATCTCCAGCGGTCGTTGGGAGAAAGGCGGGGAACATAAGTTTTAATTTTCCAAATGAGCCATGGATTTCACCCACTGAAATCTAAAAGAAACCCCTGTGAAACACACAACAGCAGCTGCATTGGAATAGTTTAGATCAGGGGTCTTGAACTCCGGTCCTTGAAAGATGCTGTACTGCAACTTTTGGATGCCGGCACACCTGAGTCCGATGGCTGAACAACAACCTCTTCAGCGTGTCTGCGGGATACTGGTAGCGAGCCGTTCATTTCATTGAGGGACAGAGCTAAAAGCTGCAGGACGCCACCAACGCAGACTTAGCTCATATTTTCTGGTTGTGCTCCAAGCTGGAAGAGTTTTGGAAATAAATATTTAGGATTTTGAATGTGGCGTTTGGCCTACATCTAAAACCTAATCCTTTAATGGCTATTTTTGGGGTTGATGCAGGCATTTCTAGCAAGGACAAATGTTATTGCTTTCGCAACTCTGATCGCTCGAAGGAGAATACTTTTAGAATGGAAATTCCAATTTCCACCTAAGGCATCAATGTGGCTTTCTGATATGATGATGTTCCTAAAAATTTAAAAAGTGAAATACTTTCTGAAAGGATCGACCAAAAAATTGTATAAAGTATGGGGCCCTTTAATGGGTTATTTTGATAAACTTGTAACTCTCCCTTCTCACTAGTAAACAAGTCCCAATGTAAAGTGTTTCCATTTTGGGATAATACCCACCCCCCCTTTTTTTCTCTTTGCCGGCACAGGGATAGTTGGGGTTGGATGGGGTTTATGAAAATATAAAAATGTTGAATTGCTGTGTGGTTCTTGTTATATTGTACACGGTCAAAGGAATTGTAACAACTGCCTAACACTACAATCTGACTGACATTGTGCATCTGTTTTAACAACAATAAAAATATTATTAAAAAAAAAAGCTGCAGGACAAAAGCTTTTGAGGTTTTTGGGTGAAGACGCATGGTTTGGATCAAAGCATAGAAATGTTACAATGGCCTAATCCAAGTTCAGAGGTAAATACTATTAGGAATTAGTCACAAAGGTTGAAAATTGCTGTTCACACGTACCCTCCATTGAACTGGATGGGGTCTTAGTATTTAGTATTTTGAGAAGATAGGGCAGAAAGTTTGGTCTGTTGATGTGCAAACGGCCCGGTGAAGCACTAGCGACCTGCAGGGTGCACCCTGACCCTCCCTCGATGATTGCTGGAGATAGGCACCAGCTCCCCTGTGACTCTGCAAGGATAGGATGGATGTGCAAAGCCGGTAGAGGCGCAATCCCAAAAGGCGTGTTGCCTCTAAAAAGAAAATCATTGACTGAGAGGTTAGGGTGCAAATGGAAGCCAACGTTTTTGATAAGTGGTCACAAAAAACGTTGAAAATCCCGTATCACTTCCCTGCCTTTCACAGCCATGCACCGCTTCTCTTTGTGTTGGGCGGTCACCCAAGAATGCAAAAAAAATAAATAATAAATACATTGGAGGTTGTGATGTGACCAACAGCGACAAAGCTCAAGGGGCCTAAACATTTCTTCTAGCTTCACCGATGCATGATGTCTGCTCGATCTGCACTGCAAAAACGGATCTAAAAATAAGTAAAATGTTCTTAAAGTTAGTGTATTTATCCTTGATTAGAGCAGGTAAATAAGATTATCTGCCAATGGAGTGAGTATTTTTGACCCCTAAAATAAGATAATTAGACATCCTGCACTTGAAATGAGATGGTAGAGATAAATTGTTCCTATTTTAGGTGCAAAAATCTTATTCAATTGGCAAATCATCGTATTTGCCTGCTCAAATCAAGGACAAATACACTAATTTTAAGAACATTTTACTTATTTCTAGTTCCGTTTTTGCATTGTGAAGCATTCTGCTGCACCTACTCCTCCTCAGTACCGTTTGCATTCCTGCTCTGACGCCGTCGTTCGCCGAGCGGCCTGGCAGCAAAGCATTGCTCCAGTTGGTACGTGTAACCTTGAGCCCATCTCGCAGGCGACGTCTCTGGCTGGTGCTCCAGTACTGACACTATAATCAGAAGCATTCCTGGCTGGGTGGTAGGCAGCTCAGTTTCTGGGTCACTCCTCAGCCCTCTGAGAGGCCTTCATCCATATGAGCAACAGAGGGAGACAGCGAGAGAGGGTGGGAGAGAGAGAGAGAAAGAGAGGGGAAGGTATTTATAGAAAAATGGGGCTTCGCGGTACCTTTCCTTGCGATGAACCATTTCAGGACCAAGCTACTGTGTCCCAGTTTCGTGCTCGCTGCTCAGCTGGAGGGTTTGGACCGAGGCTGAGGGGTTTGGACCGCCTCGCCCAGGATGGAGAGCCTGACTCTCAGAAGCTCTCGGCTCTTCGGCTTCCCACAGCTGCTTTTCTGATCCAGAGCAGAGGGAAGACCTGGCCTTCAAAACCCCCCACCAATGTGACCTTCTGGGGGCCAGCATCTGTGTAGGTAGCGGCTTAAGGGAGGAGGCGAGTCAGGTCAGGCGGAGGAGCAGCAAGAGGGTGTCCGAGGGACACCCTTTGGCTGCGTCGACCCCCTGGCCGGGGGTGAGGAAAGGCTGGCCGGAACGTGCCCCGCCGCAAGCCGGGCCAGGATGAGGCGCTTCCTGAGCAGAAAGGGCCGCTTCTCCCTTCGCCAGAGCAAGTCTGGGACCCGGAGCGCTGCCAAAGATTTCTGTGAGTGTCGGTTCTCTGACTTGATCTTTTTTTGCATGACGATGTTCCTGAAGGGCTTCGTTTGCACGACGGAAGATAAAGAGACGCTACAGTATAGAGCGCGCTCTCTGGGACGCAGGGTGGAGAAAAGAGGAGAGGAGAAGTCCCGACAATACTGCTCAGTGTTGTCAGGAAGGCAAACGGAGAATCCATCTGTGATGTCCTTATCTATTTTAAATCAATATCTTTCTTTTGATTCTCTTTGCTGAGCTGACAGCAGCTTCTCCATTCATTTCATTTATGTTTCATACAGTCGGTCTGAAGCCCGGCGTTCCACTGAGAGCTGATTTGCCCTTCAGCAGATATGACACTATTTCCAATTCAGACTCCTTGCACTAGACTTTTAAGATAACTTGTTTGCTGCACTCATTTTTAGTTTTTCTTTCTTTTGCCTGTTTTCCCGTCTGGCTCTCTGAAACTTTAATCATGAATAAAACAACTGTATGCATTTTTTTTTTTTTTTTGCTCTTATGCAGCTCTGCTTTCTTGTTGTGCGTTCAAGTTGTCTGACAACTTTCTCTTTGCCTAGGTGTTGCACAGATCCAAGGCTTTGAAGTCTTGCACGCTTTATTTGAAGCTTGTCTGCAAGACAAAAATGCAAGAGACCAAGGTGCTCTGTACCATTCTAACGGCTGGATCTAGTCTTGTGACACACAAATTGCTGTAAAATGTGCCGGCCTGTCTCCGTTCTGCACCACACGCGGCATTTTTTTGAGGTATCCGGATAAATGTCCTGTACAGATGGAGTCAAGCGTCTCTAGTGTTCTGGGACACTTTGTGCCGCAGCAGAATGAGGCCAGTGACCAGGGGAAGGCCAGCGGTTCAACATGTGGTCCAGATACCAACAGTCACAAATAACCTGCTTCTCTTTTAAACTTCTCCTCTAGCTGTGATTTGTCCGACTTACAGCATTTCCCAGGCAGTTCGCGAACGTTTGTTGTGCCGTTCCAGCGCACAGACCTGCGTTACCTGCCCGCCGCCAGCCACCAGGCTATCCGTATCTCAATTAGCAGGCCTCTTTGATGGTTTTATTGCATTAGTTGCTAAAGGACGGTGCCACGCTAATGTATTCCCACCCATCGATCCTTTTCACATTTTGTCACATCACAACCAGAAATTTGTGCTAATTTTGCAGAGATTTTATGTGACAGACAAACATAAGGCGTTTGCTATTTGTTTGATGACAAGGCTAGCGGTTTTATTTTTAGAAATAATCTGAAAAGTTATATTTTCAATTCAATTCAATTCAATTTTATTCATATAGCGGCAATTCTTGAAGTATGTCATCTCAAGGCACTTTACAAAGTCAAATTCAATCATATATACAGATTGGTCAAAAATGTCCTATATAAGGGAACCAGTTGATTGCATCAAAGTCCCGACAAGCAGCATTCACTCCTGGAGAGAAAAGTCTGGAATCCCTATGGATTTAGCCCCTCTGTGTCAAACTCTAGTTCACTAAGGTTTTCTGTGACTCACAGGTTGGTTTGTACTGGAACGTTTTCACCAATGAGGTGACTTCTCAAGGCGACTGGCTCTGGATTTAATTTAGGGGTATTAACGTAACGGGGTGCTGGCAACAAACCCACGTCGCACTCATTTTTATTGGCAAAACCCCCCAAAACAACAACTCTGTATCCCTTTTCTAATTCAATTCAATTCAATTCAATTCAGTTTTATTTATATAGCGCCAATTCATGAAACATGTCATCTCAAGGCACTTTACAAAGTCAAATTCAATCATATTATACAGATTGGGTTAGATTATACAGATTGGTCAAAAATGTCCTATATAAGGAAACCAGTTGATTGCATCAAAGTCCCGACAAGCAGCATTCACTCCTGGAGAAGCGTAGAGCTACAGGAAGAGTCGCCTGCATTGTCCATGGCTTTGCAGCAATCCCTCATACTGAGCAAGCATGAAGCGACAGTGGAAAGAAAAATTCCCCATTAACGGGAAGGAAAACCTCCGGCAGAACCGGGCTCAGTATGAACGGTCATCTGCCTCGACCGACTGGGGTTACAGAAGACAGAGCAGAGACACAACAAGAGAGACAAAAAAGCACAGAAGCACACATTGATCTAGTAATCTGTTCTACATTAGATGGTAATAGCGGGTGATCTGTCTTCCTTGAATGATGTCACAGTTAACAGAACATCAGACCAGGTGTACCTACTATGAAGATAAAAGAGAGAGAGCAAAATGTTAAAAGCTGAAATGACAACAGTCATTTCAATGTAATGCAATGCAAATCTGGAGAATAGTAGAACTCAGTAGAGTGAGAAAAATAGGCCCTGATGTCCTCCAGTGTACTGCTTTCTACCGCTTCATAATTATCCACCTATTCGGGTTGGTTCTTTATCACATAATAAAATACACTCAAAAAATGTCAAAAGATTTGAAGTGTATAAATATGTTTGCCAGGCACTATACTGCCACCATTCAAGCAAACACCTCCCTATCCTCCGTGTGTCTTTTAGACCTTGGTCTTCCTTCCACCAACCAGAACTGGCCAGAGGCGTTTGGCTTCAGGCTTGGAGGCACTGGGCCCAGCTACATCCTGTCGGTCGTGGAAGGCAGCAGTGCCTACCTTGCCGGCTTGCAGCCAGGTGACCAGGTGGTGGACATCGAGGGCCAGGACGTGACCAACCTCAGCACACCGGCGCTGATCGCTCTGGCCCAGACCCTCAAGACCGTCCCACCCAGCATCGGCGTTGTTTCGAGGATCGAGCAGGTCAGCCGACTCGCCTGGTATTTTCCTCAGATTTTGTTTCTGCTTTGCATTATGGAAATATTCATTTGTCGTTCTTAAGATTGACATCACCCCAGGCCCGGACGGCCGTTTCGGCTTCACCATCGTTGGGGACAGCCCTCTGATGGTCGAGGAATCCATGCCTGGCGGTCCGGCCGCACGCAGTGGCCTCAAAGTCAACGACTACGTCATGGAGGTCAACGGCATCCCGGTGAAGCACCACGAAACGGCGGCGGCCATGATCAAGGCGGCGCAGGGCCGACCCCTCCGGCTGGGAGTGCTCAGCATGGCCCGCCGCCCCAAGCGGCTGAGCAGCAGCATGAGGGTGCTGTCGCAGAGCGGAGACAGCATCAGGGAGAATCGTGCTCACAAGGCCATGGAGTTCAACAAAAAGGTGGGCGTGGAGCTATTTCTTTCATCCAAGTCGCTCCGTTTTTTTTTAAACTTGTCGGGGGTATTATTTTGACGTCCTCTTTATCCAACCAGGTGGAGGAGGTTCTTGGCGAGGAGCCTGATGTGAAGGAGCAGCTGTTTGAGGTGCTCAAGCTGTACGCTTCCGACAGGGATGTGGAGAGTCTGGCTGAAGCCTTGCCTGACATCTTGATTACAGAAGACCATCAGCAGCTGATCGACAGTGTCAGGTAACTATTTACGGCTCTTTTAAGGGGCACCACGATGCCTCCAACAACATAAATATCTGGCTGGAGGAGTCAGCCTCCACCGCTCTCGTTCCTTTTCTGGTTTGTAAATTCTCAGCTTCAATCCTGTATTAACCTCACCTAATCGTAACCTCAACATCTGGTTTTACCTTCGGAAAAACAGCTTTGTTTAGCGTTTCTCTAAAGTGAAAGAATTTTTTTCTTTTACCTTTTAAAGACTTTGAACGGGTGATCCATCCTTTTCTCATCCCAACTGGATAGTTGTAACTATATCTTAGCATTAGTCAGGACTGCCTCACTCTATTGCCATCGGCCCAGAATGCTTCAGCTCATCATCCGACACAAACTTAAAGGTGTGAACATCTTTCCTGATGCTTGAATATCTTCACTGGCTCCCTATTCATATTTAAATTGATTTTAAATATGAATTAGATAAGCCATGTCCAAAGTGTGGCCTTGGTACTGATTTTGAGTAGTGCACCCCACCCCCATCTTTTTTATTAGGGCAAATAGGTTAAAATCTCACAATTGAAAAGAACTTGTAAAGAAATATTAATGACCACTCTTTCAATTTCATAGTAATCATATCCAATGACTTTTACTCAAATGCAGATTTTTGTGCATTAGAATCTGCTTTCAATTCATTCATTAAAATCGGGAAAATATTGAGAGTATTTTCAAGGAAACACTGACCCAAATCCTTCGCTTATATTGATAGACCAAAAAGAATACACCTTTTTTTTTAATCAAGCCCAAAACATCCTTTAATAGTCTTTTGAATCAAGTAATCTTTCAATAAGGCAAATGAACAAAACGTTTTTTTTAAATTTGGATCAACAATGTATTACACATCCCTTTCCAACAGAAACTCTATTTAAAACGATCATATTTTGTAGAGCAGGTAAAAAAAATCATAGCATAGACTTTATAGGATTTAATTTTCTCTTTTTTTTTTTTTTTTTTGGAGCTTGCATACTTTTGAATCGACAATTTTGGGACCCGTGCCAAAAAGTTTGAACACCCCTGCTTTAGAGCTAATGATCACTTGGTTTTAGCTGTGCCAAAAGGTCTGAACTGGTTCCCAGAGGTGATGGAGCATTTAGGGTTCTAGCCATTAAACTGTGGAATAAACTGCCCTAACATGTCAAACAGGCCTCAGCTGTTTCTGTTTTAAAGTCCCTTTTAAAAACACATCTGGACTCATTACATTATTACAGATCTGCGAGTCGGGACTTGAACTTGAACCCTAATCCTAACTCTGACCCCTTCCTCTAACTTTCAGCACAAGCTAAATTGATTAGTTGTGTAATTGCATATTGTTTACTACCCTACATGTAGTCGTGGAACCAGAACCGAAAAGAGAAAACGTTTGCATTTATGTATACTCCAGCCAGAAAGAAGGTGGGGCATGAACAAGACAATTTAAAGTGCTGTGCATGAACAGAATATGAGAGAAAAAAAACATACAGAGGAGAGTACATAGCAGTGGAATAGTAGCAATAGGTTAAGATACGTTGGACCACAAACCTAATATAATGATGATGTTTCAGTTAACTACAAGAGTTTAAAATTAACATTAACATTCAAAGGCAACTCAAAGGCAATAGGTTTTTAACTTTGATTTTAAGGAACTCAGGCTTACAGCACTTTTGCAGTTTTCCGGGAGTTTTTTTCCAGATAAGTGGAGCTTAGGAACTAGAATCTGCTTCTCAGTGTTTAGTTCTGGTTCTAGGTATGCAGAGTAGGCTGGAGTCAGAAGACCTTAGTGGTCTGGAGGGTTGATACACTGATAACAAGTCTGTGATGTATTTAGGTGCTAAGCCATTCAGGGATTTATAGACTAACAGAAGTATTTTAAAGTCAATTCTCTGAAATACTGGAGTTATGTGCTCTACTTTCTTAGTCTTAGTGAGGACGCGGGCAGCAGCGTTCTGGATCAGCTGCAGCTGGCTGATTGACTTTTTAGGCAGACCTGTGAGAACACCTTTGCTGTAATCTATTCGACTAAAAATAAACACATGGATTAGTTTTTCAAGATCCCGTTGAGACTTTAGTCCTTTTAATCCTGGAAATGTTCCTCAGGTGATAGAAGACTGACTTTTTTATTGTGTTTAGATGGATGTTCAGGTCAGAGTTCATCACTGCACCCAGATTTCAGGCCTGATCGGAGGTTAAAATGGTAAATGGTTTGTACTCGTATAGCTCTTTATCAAGTTTAAGGACCCCTCCACTACAGTCAGTCATTCACCCATTCACATACACATTCACACCCTGACGCTGTTAGCCAGAGCTGCCTTGCGGCAGACTGACAGAAGCGAGGCTGCCAAACATCGGCACCACCGGGCCCTCTGACCACTGCCAGCAGGCAATTCAGGTAAAGTGTCTTGCCCAAGGACACGACTGAGACAGTCGGAGCAGGGGATTAAACCGGCAACCCGCCAGTTACAGGAAAAAAACCCTAACACCCACGCCACTGCCACCCCTACCTTCAGTTACTAGCCGAAGTAACTGAAGCTGTGCACTAACTTTTGATCGCTCCTCCATTGCTCCAAAAATAATTACTTACAGTTTTGTTTTTATTCACCAGTAGAAACGTTTAGCATATGCATGAATTTATTTCTTCTAAGCATTTATTCAGCACTTGAATGGTTCAAAGTCACCTGGTGACATGGTGATGTAAAGCTGTGTGTCGTCTGCATAGTTATGGTAGCTGATGTTGTTTTTTTATGATCTGAGCTAGAGGGAGCATGTAGATATTGAATAGGAGGGGACCCAGGATGGACCCTTGGGGAACCCCACATGTGATTTTTGATGTAAAATTACCTACTGACACAAAAAAGTCCCTGACCTTTAAGTAGGATTTAAACCAGTCGAGTGTTGTACCAGAAAGGCCGACCCAGTTCTCCAGGCGTTCTAACAGGATGGAGTGATCAACAGTATCAAATGCTGCACTGAGGTCCAATAATACCGGCACCATGGTTCTTCCACAGTCTACGTTTATATGGATGACATTAAACACCTTGATAAGGGCGGTCTCTGTACTGTGGTGAGCACGAAAACCTGATTGGAAAACGTCAAAGCGGCTGGTCATTGTTAAGAAGGTGTTTAATTGTTGAAATACAACTTTTTCAATGATCTTACTGATAAAGGGGAGATTTGAGATGGGCCTGTAGTTCTGGAGTAGAAGTTTGTCTAAATTGTTCTTTTTCAGCAGTGGTTTGATAATTGCTGTTTTTAGGGACTAGGAGAAAACACATGACAGAAGGGATGCATTTATTATCTGAGTCAAATTGGACGTTATGACAGGCAAAACTTTCTTAAAGAAAGCAGTGGGTAGAATATCAAGGCAGCAGGAGGAGGAACATATTTGCTGTGCAATTTTTTGCAGGGTCTTTGGCTGAATCGGGACATTTTGCTGAAATCAGTTCTAGTTGGAGACAGCTTTGGTTCTGAACTTGATGTGGATCTACAGACTGCCCCTCTAATCTTTTGGATTTTCTCAGCAATCTAATCTTTTGAATTTTCCCAGCAAAGAAGTCAGCAAATTTGTTGCAGGCCCTGGTGGAGAGGAGTTCAGAAGCTGCAGACACAGGAGGATTTGTTAACCTGTCAGCCGTGGCATATAAGGCAAGAGTATTATTAATGTCTTGCTGATAATCTCAGAGAAGAAAGTTTCCCTTGCATTTTCAGCTGTAGGTTATATCTGTAAAGTCTCTCTTTATAGATGGCATAATGAATGTGGAGTGTAGCCTTTCTCCACCTGCGTTCAGCTTTTCGACACTCCCTGTTTTCCTTTCTAACTGCTGGAGCACTTCTCCACAGAGACATTTTACTTGATATTAATTGGAGTAATGCAGTCAACGAAACTTTAGACTGAAACTTATCTACTAGCTCATCTACTGAGTTATGGGGAAGAAGTGGAAGAGTAAGCTTGGTCGAAGGTTTCAGTGGCCTCGCCCTTAAAGATGTTTTCTAATGATGTCCCTTTGGCTGACTGAGTCATTGGAAATGATACTTTCAAAGTAAACAGAAAAGTGATCACATAAGGCAACATCAGTTACATTGACCGTAGAAATGTTTAGACCCTTAGTGGTGATCAGATCTAAAATATGTCCCTGTTTTTGTGTTGGTTGTTTAACATATTGAGTTGAACCAAAGTTTCTAAGTGTGTCACATAGTTCTTCTGCACCTCTATCTTCTGGGCTGTCAATGGAGAAGTTGAAATATCCCACCATAACTAAACTGTGATAATAGAGTAGGACTGTTATCTTAGAGCAGTCTTGAGAGTCTGAAACTGTATGTTATTATGAATTAATTTTCTATTATTTATTTGCATGTCTAGTCAATTGGAATGGGTACCCCCTAAAAATCTAAGCAATGGAAGAAAATACAGGTCCATATGGAGTCTGGTGTGGGATTACTGTTGCACTGTTTAATGAGGATGCAAAATGCTCTTTAATGCGTTTCTATTTTTAAATATAAACACTCAACAAGTTCCTTAAGATGTCAGCTAAGTAGTTCCCATTCAGCTGGGCTGCAGTGCGGAGCAGAGTCAGTTTTTCAACCAAAACTCGCTGATGTGCTCAGAAGGCAAGGATGTGATGACATAAAAGCGGAGGACATTACACAAAAATTATCATGATAGAAGAAGACATGATACCAAAATCTCGGTTGATGGAGAGGGATTTTGTGGGGATTATTATTATTTTTTTTATTCATTAATCTATCAGGTTTCTGTTTTGTTATATAAGTTTAATAATGTGTGAGAAAACCACAATTTTTGTTTGTTCAGTCAGCATTTAATACAGTTGACACAACATAATGTTAAAATATATTGTGACTCTTTTAAAATTAGATATATTGTAAACAAATTATCCCTCGATGTTATGGAAAGACCATCTTGATACAAGAGCTAGGATTTTTAAGAAAATTGCCTCTCGTCAATTAATCGTTAGTCAATTGATAAGCTCAATCAACTTGAGTTTAACTCATTAATCGATAACTTGCATCCCTAATATAAATGCATCATTAAAAGTCCACAATAATATGATATTAATCTTAAAGATGAGTGTATGTCAACTTCTGATCATCTCAGTGCCTGTCTGTCTACCTATCACAGGCAGAATTGGCTTGATTGGGCTAGCATGTGTTTCAGGAAGCAGAGGAAAGATCTCGCCCCGGAGCGAGAACCGGCAGTGATTGCTTTCATATACATTTAAAACAGTTTGGCTTTAATGACTACCCAGTATTTTAGTCATTGTAAGCATCATAACCAACCAGTTAGATATATAAAATTTACACACCTAAAAATAAATGTGAGGTTTTCAGCCAAAAATTGATTACATTGTATGAACTAGAAGATAGTTGGAAGTTAAGTTATTTTCTAGCTTCATTTATTGGCTACAATAAAGCAAAAACCTTTTATGAACTTTTTTTTAGTTGTAAATCCAAAAAAAACGTACAGCTTCCTCTTAACAGCAGATTCCTTTCTGGGCAATCCAGTGTTTTTTTTCTTCTTCTAAATAACTGATCAACTGATTCTGAAGTAGATAAAACATTAAAAACATTTTCGACAAATCTAACGGAGGGAGGTTCTCTTGTCTCTTGTTTCAAACGCCTGGACCATCTACCATTAGTCTTGCCACGGTAGTGTAGTTTGACACGACAGTGGAGCTCAGTGAGGGAGCAAAAACTGCTTAAATCCACAATGAAATAAATAATTTAGACCCACCCCACCCCTCCACGATTTGACTGTGAAATCTAGCTCTCCTATGAACGAGTTTGCCCACACATCAACCACTCACTCTCATCCCCGTGTGTTTGAATGTCATCCGTCTGTTCTCAGTTTTCAGGAACTGTAAAGTATGATTAGAAATTCTCTGCTGGATATTGCATTTCTTCTTCCTCAGCACAGATTGGAAAACCAAACCCTTAAACACAAGACCGCTGCTCACGTTTGCAGTTTTTTTTTTTTTTCCTCCCCAAGAGTGTGTGTCACTTCGCCTCACTCTGTCTTCTTCGCTCTCACTTTGACTTTCTCTCGGCTGGTTTCTTTCTTCCCTGTTTCTCCCTGTGCAGCTGAGATTTTCTCTTTGTGAAACGCTCAATCTATTTTTTTTTTTGTGTGTGTGTGTGTGTGGATCTCATCACTGGATGCTCATATTCCCTCCTCAGCACACAGCTCATAGCTGCTGCAGCCAGTTTGCTGCTGGTGCTGGCGATGTGCGTACACGTATGAACGCAGCGAACCATGCAGATGCTTCTCACACACATGCAGACGCACTCGCTTTGAAGTTTCATGCTGGGAGAAATTATGAACTGCTGCCTCAGGTGAGTGCTGGAAAACAGTTTGGGGGGAGGGCTTGGTTTTAGGTTTTCAAGCTGGTAAATGTAAGCGGTCGTGAAGTTTACTGTCAAAGCTTTCTATTGCATGAGGCGCTTCATAGATTGTCATTTTTATGGCTCATTTTTGGGAGCGTAATGTGTTCTATCTTGAGCTAAAGGACATAGAGGCTGATGCGTCTCAGTTTCTCACAATGTTCATTGCTATATCCTCTTTCTAACAAAACTGCCAGTGAATATGCTCTGGATTCTTTTCACATGATTTAATTATACATAACCAGTGCAGCTGGAATAATGTTTTTGTGTGTAGGTAGTTCAAAAAATTACACAAACTCTCCCAATAGTAGTCCCGGGCCCTCTGTAGAGAAATCAACAGAACGTCCAAATAGCTCAGTTCTGCTAAAAATGTGTGTTGGTTAATTTTGTTCAGATGTGCTGGGCCTAATGAGCAATCTTCTCCTCTGTTCTCCCCTTGTGGTTTATGTGTTTGTCCCAATTCCAAACACGATATGCAGATTTTAAGGATTTTGATAAATGCTCCAAATGAGCAAACTTTTCCAGAATAAATTTAGGATAGTTGTAATCTGCCATATTGCAGGGAGTCGGGCTTCCACGTTGCCCACGAGCGTTGCCTCAGGGTGTTGTGCTGGTGGAAATGGTTTCCTCTCACACTTATTTAGGGAACTCTAGGGAAACGTTTACATGAAAATAATCTGTTTCTTGCGGGTAATTACACATTTAAAGGCATGTTCTGAATTTGATTCGTTAGCTAAAAGCAGGGCTCTGGGGGTGATTAGTGTTCATTTGTTGGTCATTTTACACCCGAGGCTTGCTTTAATTGTTATGGAAAACATTTGTACACATAGGGGACTCCCGTTAATGGTGCTTATTCCCAAAATATTCTTCTAGGATTTCAATTCATTCAGTTTGTTCATTTAGTGCCAATTCGCAACAAATGTCAACTCAAGGCACAAACAGGCCCCGCCATGTCCAATAATCTGGAGTCTGATTCAATCCACTTGCATCACACACTTGCAGACACACAGTATTCCTTGTGTTTCTATAAAAAATACATTTATCAGCAGAATCTGCAGATATCAAAATCAGATATACTTTAATTATATCTGATTAATAATAATAATTAAAATAATAATAAAATGTGGCATACATTACGTTTTTGGTATTTCAAGCACTGCATGCATTTTCTCAGCCTGCTCATCCAGATACAAGGGGAACCCACCACCCATATTTGTCACATATTGCTCATGGGAATGTTGTGATTCCTACACCACGCCCCTTTGGTTCAGCAATTCCATCCGCACAATATGAAACCATGCACGAATCACGGGGTTGTCTTGACTGAAGTGCATGATAACGATCCATAAATGGGTGTTAGTTGTGTGCGTATTTTTTTTTTTTGCCAAGCAATTATCCAAAAGTACTCAGTGGCATGAATGACTGTGTCAATAAATCCATCCAGAAAAAAAGACACAGCCAAACACAGACGTGGTCAGCTAAGAGTATGTATGAGTAAGACAAACAAGGAGAGTACACGTAGATAATTGCAGCGATAGCATTGACAATGAATTTGTTCAGCAAAGGGACAGATTTAAGCGCAGAATTGCTGGGTTGTCACTGGACTTTCTATGGAAAGATAAATGAAAAGTAGACCTAGTTAATGGGAGCAATAATTACGCCAATGGGTTAAGACATACAGTCTGTACCATCACAGAGTTAAATAGCCCAGTCATTAACTTCTCGTATGAAAGAGAGGCAGCAAAACAAAACCTCAATTAGATGTATAGTTTCTTTTGCTGGTGAAGATTCTCAGTCATCCAGGTCATAGTCATTCCAAAAAAAGTAAAAACAAAGAAACTGGACTTGTTTTCCGTAGTAAAGACGTTTCGCTTCCTCTCCAGGAAGCTTTCTCAATTCAAAAAGTCTGGAGTAATGTGGAGTAACAAGCTTTATACCATTACCAAACAAAGGCCTTGTAATGGCTTAGATAACATGCAAATTCAACCGAAACAGGTCCACCCCTTAGTGATGGTCGGTCGTTAAAGCCATTAAGCCAGCAGATTGGACCGAAACTGGTCCACTCCTCTGTATATATATATATATATATATATATATATATATATATATATATATATATATAGTATAGTTTTTTTTAAACGGGAAAGTGCATTACATTTTGCTGCAGCTAGGAGAGGCCTTACAAGCAGCTGTGATTGGGCATAGATTGTGGTGCACAGGCCTCTTAAATCACAATGACTGATGATCCTGAACAATTGCTTTTAATGAAGATATGTGCTACAACTAATCGTCTCAACATGTTAACAGTGGTAAAAATAAATCACCATTGCAGATATGCTACACTGAGGTGAACCATTTATTCACCATCACTTTGAAAATTCGGCCGTAATAAATATCTCCTGTATCTAAGTACAGCTTCACAGCCCCCTCAGCTTGCTAACCTCAATAGTTTTGTCCGATCAGATCTGCAATTTACAAAACATTCACTTATAGATCAAATAAACCAACTCCAGCATAATGATTAAAAGATTATGGGAGTGCTCTATCACTATCTTGGCGCCCGTGTTGTGAGTTTTAGGAGTCTGCCGCTGTCATCGGATCGCTCGCTTTTTTCCCCCCTCGCTGTCGCCTTCCTGTATTTGTGCGTCCCGGTCTGTCACCATCTTCCATCAATCACTGTCGCTTCCTGTGACAGGCATCAGTGACACGCTCTGCACACAGCTGTGAAAGCTCTCCCGCCACCCTCTGCTGGAGGTCTCTCATCCAAAGAAGGGGAGGTTTGTTTAACAGCTTAAATTAAGTTTTACTTTTGTTTTCCGTGTCTCGTAGGGCCTGACCAGCTGGGCCGTGCTGTGCTCCGTCTGCCGCTGCCTCCCACGGGATCTTTTCTATTTTTAAGCAGCCTACTTATTTCATAAATTCTCTTTTAGGTTTCTGAGTCACTTGCTGATGTTGATCCTCAAATTTTGAGCTCAAAGGTCATTGATGGTCAGACTCTTACAGCTCAAGTATGAGTATGGCAAACTTACAGTTTCATAATTTTGTGATGAATGTTGTGTAAATCTAGTTCTATAGTTTGGTGTTGTTTCCTTATGTGCTGTTGATACGTTACTATAAATTGTATTAATGTTTAAATATAGAAGTTGTAATAAACAAATAAACAAGTTTTCAAAAATCCTAAATCACCACCACCACTGTTGGTGCCATCTCTGGAGCAGACGAGCATAACTGACCTCCAGAAAGTAGGTACTTAAAACAAAAGTTATGTCGCACATTATGTTTACATTCACTCCTTGATATAATAAAACACATTAACATTTGGAATCAGACCACGTTTTGTTCACCTCATTACTTCAGACAGACGGCCGCCTAATGCCATTTAAATCAAACTAAATTATTTTGACAGATTTGAGCTTCTTTGTTGAGGATGAGAACTATTTCTTTAAGAGTTATGATTTAATACTGACACTAGAAGGAGAAGGAAAGAGGGTGAAAAATAGCAAAACCCAAATTTTTGACTATGGTTGAATTACTTAAGCGGATATCTGCCCAATTCTAATTCAAATTGTAATACTTACCCTCTAGTGATGTCAGTGGTTTCCCCCCGAATATCGCTCATAAGGACTCTCTCTGTTTATTGCCCCCCCCCCCCCCCCAATGACCTTAGACAGAACATACTTGAAAAAAAAAATAAAAATAACCACAGTAGCACAACATTTGAAATGAACTGCATAACATAATCTGATAGCTATAATTTAAAACAAAGTAGCGCACATACCTCTTGATACACGGTGAGGAGGTTGAGCGAGCCGAGCATCTCTGCAGCCCTCACCTGGAAGACGCACATCTCACACCAGGTGGTAAAAGCCCAACAAAGTCTTCCACAATTTTCCTGCACTGTGTGGCTCTCCAGCTACCCTCAGGGGAACAGGAAGAACCTGCAGCAGGTGGTCAGGGCTCACATCTGACTGATATTTACACGTGAAGGCTCCAAAATAAAGCCAGTGTTCAGGACTTTAAAAACCAAATCCAACAAACTCGAAAGATGTTTTTATCTCAGAGCGGTCAAATCAATCACCCCAATCATTTGAAGACACCTTATGGGCAGAATGTTGTAAATATCCTCATTAGCTGCTAACCTTTGTTTTGTATTGCTTAGTATATTGTTATTACTTTTCACTCAGCCAGCTTTCCATCTTGTAAACGAACAAATGTAGGAGCGGTAGTGTGCCGAAACAGGGAAAGCACAAAGGAAAAACTGCAGGAACTTCATCCAAAATTAGACAATGTAGCATCAAACACAATGTCAAGAAAAACACTAATCAAATAAAACAGCTAAATCACTTGGGAGTAATCAGGCCTGGATTCTTGATGGGTTTACTGTTTCTGTGTTGTTCTCTTTCTGAGTTGGAACTAAACTCAGTTTAAGGCAGTCTGAGATTTCCGGGAAGGTGATGTCACGAGGTCTTATCACCCAATCAGAAGAGTATTTGGGGGTAATCCAAGAAAAAGTATTGGGTTAGACCGCAACAATAACATGTAAAGCACATTCTTTAGACTGAGAGAGCCACCAGTGGCGTGGGATAAAGGGTTGGTATGACTAAATCAAGAGATTTAGAAGAGGCCGCGAAGGAAAGCGGCTTTTGAATGTAAAGTTTCAAATCTATGTGTTCGTGTACATTGTTCTGGGATTAAGGATACAGCCAAAGCATGGCAAATGTTTGGTTTTCATGTCTAAGAATATTGTTTTAAATGTGGAAGCATACGATAGAAAATGTGACTAAGAAACTGGCAGAGGGAGAGAAAGCTGTCAAAGCTCCTGCATGTCTGCTGGCGAATGTTACCGTTTCCTGCATGGATCCAGTCGTTGTGCTGACCTGCCTATGAAACTCCACAGGGACTCCTTTCTCTTTTCCACTTCTTTCATCTCTCCCTCCCCTCTTCTGTTCATCTCATTCTTTCCTTCCTCTTCTGAGGGACTGGATGATTTGTCATTTACTACCTCTGACTGCACAATGATGGACTACTTAATGAGGAGGAATATCTTTCAGCTGTTAGCGAGAGGATCGGCCCCGTGTCGACTCTGACCCCGACCTTTCCATTACACCGTTCAAAAATGGGACAACGTAAACGGCCCGGCTTTTAACATCCAGGTGGACGACAGCTGAAGATGCTCCACGAGGATGTTTGGAAGCGTGGAGGGACGTAAACTACAGGCGCTCTTCTGGTTGTCTCCCTCCATACGTCCCAGCTTCTCTCCTTCTGCCTGTGGCTGCGCTCCAAGCCTGCAGCGGGTGCTTTTGAGATCCAGGACACCTTCCCATTTCTCCTTTGCCTCTTCTTCCTCCTTTGTCCGGGAGAGTTGTTCCAACTGCATGGAGGGTCCCCGTGATGAAAAAGAAGCATTTGCCTCGCTCAACTAAATTCAGCCACTTCCTCATAGCCCCGAAGAGCCATGGGAAGGGATAGGAGCCTTTCTAGGCACTTTAGGTATGGGCGGCTTTATTTTGATCGAATCAGCGCTGATTGTGCTTTTTATGGTTTGTTGTGAGGTGTATTTGTGGTAGCTTGGTGTTCTGCAACTGCATTTTTCAAGGTATGTTTTGATCATGAATTTTACAATTTGTGTCTGAAAGGGTTTATTGTTTCTAAATCGGCAAGAAGAAAAAGTTCTAGAAAAGCTCTGCTCTGAACTAGCATTGACCCTTCTACTTTTTTTTTTTAGTTAAATACACTCCTTAGAATTTACTCCTGTGTGCCTTATGATGTGCTTTGCATTTGCAAACTCATGCTTGGCCCAGCTGTCAAACTGGCTGATCAGAAGTGGGTCTGCTAATAATTGGTCTAGCAATGAGTTTCCCAGCTGATTGCAGTTGTCATTCATCCCTCTGTGCATTGTGTCCTTGATCCACCCCTCCTTCAGACCCAATTATAGACTCCGCTCGGCCTCCTTATAATTTAGGGCATCCCGAAGCCTACATCCAACTTTAGTGAAAGAAAGCTCTAAAGTTTAAACTGATATATTTTTTGGGCCAAACCAATACCTGCTGATAAATGTCCTTAGATTGATTGTACCCAAATGATTTGCACTGCCGCTTTTAACTTTGCACCTCTTCTTCTGTAACATTTTGCAAGGTTTAAGCCTACAGGGAGAGGGATCTTTGTGCATTCGCCCTTTACCAAAGTTTTTCTAAATTGTTCAGAGCCATGGGTCGTCTCTTATGCTATTTGTCACTCCTCAGGTGTTCAATAGGGGTTAGATCTGGCGGCGTAGATGATCATGGAAAAAGACTGAGCTTCTGTCTGGTGGACCTGTGGTGCTTTGGTCACGTGTTTTGGTCATGATGATAGACACAATGATGGTGACCCATTTGTTTGGTCTTCTGGGATGGTACACCAGATCTTGATTTAATATTTCCTGAAATTTTAAAGAGTTCTTGAAGCAATGCTGTCTAACAAGCTTCCTCATGTTCCCTGGAAGAGAAACATGCCCACATCATCACAGGCCCTCCACTGTACTTAATAGTATGTTCTCACATTCATCCTTTGTTTTACACTGAACCCATCTGGATTTTTTAGTTTTTTTGTGTTTAACCTTAGTTGAAGCCTA
Organism: Fundulus heteroclitus; assembly: GCF_011125445.2. Classification (NCBI taxonomy): domain Eukaryota; kingdom Metazoa; phylum Chordata; class Actinopteri; order Cyprinodontiformes; family Fundulidae; genus Fundulus; species Fundulus heteroclitus. The sequence goes on along the minus strand of NC_046376.1, from coordinate 22,209,225 downwards.
ATCTCATTGATAAGCATTTTCTTTTATGCAGTTTTCTCACAGTGAGCATATGGAGTCATACTTATGAAATACTTAAAACTAGGCCCGGAAGATAATTCAACAACAAAATATATCAACTGATAGAAGTGTGGTGTGATACAAAAATGATAGAAAAGGGTCAATAAAAAGTTCAACAGAACAGGTTTCCTTCCTTTTGCATTTTAGCCAATCATGTAGGTTAGTACTACAGTGATTACATCCTCCCAACCAATCGCAGAACCAGGAATGCTCCGTCACCAAGCTCCGCCCCCGTCAAAGAGTTCAGCAGGCGCGTGCTCGTTTTTCTTTTTTAAAAACTCGCAGTTTTGGTAAAAAGTTGGTGTGTGTGTTTGGGAAAGAACGCGGCGGGGCGGGGCGGGTGTGAGGGGAACAGCCTTGGCCTTTTCTGTCCATAAAAAACAGGCCCTCTAAGTTCTTCTAAATGTGACAACAGCACCCCCTGCTGTTTGGTCGGTACCTGTGATCAGTAGCATGATGAATACTATTAATAAACTCCCAAAAGAGTACACAACTTAATGTAACTGAAATTTGTCTTTAATATTAATGGGTTGATATCATTTTTGCCATATGAGGTTCGTAGGTAGTTAAAAGTTAACAGCAGGTACGAGTCAGGCTAAAAGCCATTTATATTGTTGTAAATAATTTGTAGTCGAAAAAGTGATGCAATATTGAAACATTCAAGTTTTTAGAAACCATATAAATAAATTGATAAAAAAAAATAATAAATTGATAAAAATGATAAATGGTATGAGAAAATGATAATGATAAACCATATACATTTCAAAATGATAAAAGTTACTTTTTTGACCCATTTTGTTGGGATGGGGGAGCGCCCCCTTTAAAGAAGGGGGCGCTACTGCATTAAATGGACTTATTTGGTTTCTTTTCCCCAGTCACATCATTTACCCAAGCAGCCACACTGATGTCAATGTTTTTCAGGGAAGCTGTATGGCCTACATAAACTGTAAACTACAGTCGACGCAGACTCATTTCCCATAGCTGCGTGACCCTGGCCTAGAAAGAGCTCCGGTTCTCTGCTGTCTCTGATTTTGCTCTCTTTGCTCCTTCATATTCCGCAGCTCGTGTCCCTGCGTCTGTCATTGAGATTAAGACAACTTCTTTTTGTTACATAAAAACAGGTCACGAAGATAGTGTTGTGGCGTGGTGCGACAGATGACTACCCCGTCGAGGAAGTGTTGGCTGCTTTTCTGCAAGACAGCACATAACACTTAATCACTGTCACCTACTTATGCACCGTCTCCCTTGATTGGTAATTTATAAGGCTTTGCTTGAATGCAACGGGGAACATTCTCATGTGACTGTCAAACAGCCCGGGTAGAGTACATCCAAAGAATCTTTTTGGATGCTGTAGGTCGTTACAGTGAGCCTGTTTGCCTCTAAGTGAGGCTGTGAGGAAAACATAGGTGTCAGTCAACTGGGAAAAAATACTTAGTTATTTAAGGATAACCTTGATGATTATGTTTGACTCCCTGGGTCTGCAGACCAAGAGAAAGGTTGGAAGGAGAAAACTGTTGCATTGCTGCCAAATTATAATTTTTTATGAGTTCATAGGGTGGAATGTGTTGTACCAAGTGAGAAAAGGACATAGCATGGAATAAATTAAGCTTTTGTAAGTTTCACATGATGTGCAAATGTGGTTAAAATGTTGAAAGGTGTGTTGTTAAAAAAAAAAGCCAAAACGTGTGATAAGAAGGGTGATTTACCTCTGAAAGGAAGATGATTTGAATGCAAAGTGGCTCTCAAGCCCTGTTAAAATGCCAGGTGTTTGTGGTGTGAAAAGACTGTGTTAAATCATTTCAAAGCCATTTCCACATATAACGTGACATTCATCCTGTGGAATTTAGCCAATATCAAATAAATCTGTTAGAAAGAAAGCAATAAAGTTTTGTCGTACACACTTTGAACTAATACTTTGCTAAAGCGGCCTCTGATTCAGTTTCAGCATTCAGTCTGCTTTGGTAGGAGCTTTTCCCATATCTTGACTTTCATTTACCCACCCTGGCTTGCAAAAGTTCTCCAAAATGTCTTTTATTGGGAGGGCATCGCTTGTCCAAAGCCCTCGTCAGAGTTTATTGCTAATTTACCCCTGGGTTCTGCCTCGGCTATTCCAGAATTTTCATTTTCCGCTCCTTTGGTAATTTTCTTTGTGGATTAGGATTTTACCATAGAGATACAAATAAAATGTTTCTTCATCACCAGAATGCTAGGAAGATGTGTGTTCAAAAACTGCTGGATATTTAAAATTGTTCATAATTCGGGCAGAGTGGTGGCACAGGGGTAGAAAGCCCAACCAGTCATAATATACAGTGTAAATCAACAGAAAAAAATAATAATCCCATGCACCACTGCCCTCCCACTTTACTGCTGTAGATCATGATAGATATTTTTAGATGTACCTACACGTCCTTCCCCTTCCTCTGTTAATGTTGCCATCACAAACCATGCCCCCATTTACAAGTTATCAGTTCAGTTAAACCCAATTTCCTGTCAGCCTGCTGTCAAATGAATAAAATAAAAGAATTGTTCATAATTCCATCCTCCTTGATAAAAACCTCAGTTTAATCTCAAGAAACCCCCACAGCCCGATAATGCCACCACCATGTTTCACAGTGAGACGTATTGTCTTGGTTAAGGTCAGTGTCGTTTTTGTGTCAAGCAGACCTTTTCAAGATTGGTCCCCAAATCTGTCCAGAACAAGGATATTTGTGGTTGGAAAGACTTAACACTTAAGCTCTCTATAGTTTTGTACATTTGATCAATATAAATTGTGCTCTTAATTGTCATGACAAGGTGTTTTTGTGGTCCCTTCATGCCTATTTGCATGAGAATGAGGTTTGTTTTGTTAAACATCTAAAGAGGAGAACTATATTTGACCAATTTTCAGTGTTGATTAAATGTCACTCCCTTAGATCACATTGAAAACTAGAAATGCTTCAGTATGAATTTTGATCTCTGTGTTTTGTCAAGCTTGGGGTTAATTTCATTTCTCTTAAGATCAATAATATGCGAAGGTTACGTGAAAAGCATTCAAAATATTTTTCGATCCATCCATCGTCATGAGTGGTCATTCAATATTCATGGTAGTAGCAGAACTGACAATTTGCACTACTAGTGTGGCTAGCATTATTAAAATAGCAGTCTGCAATAATGACATGAGTTGCAATAAGTGAACAAATACTTAATTAAACACTATTAAAATATTTCTGCTTTGGGTTCTTGCAAACATAGAACACTGATTTCTGCTTTTAGTCTTGCTCTCTCTCACTCTTTCGCAGCCTGATTAACTTTCAGTAGTCCCTCTGACTTTATTTTAAATACCTCGCTGATATTGATTAGAGCTTTCTTTGTGTTTTCTCCACTCAGTAACAGCTTCCGCGCAGAAGAGTGTTGTTATTAGTGTGCCTTGTTCGTGCTTAAGCTTTGTTTTCACTCATCAGAAAATGGCCTGATTTCTTAGTTTTCGGATGACAGAGCAAGCGCAAGGGGCTGCATCTCTGAAGAGAACGTATTTAATGTATCATGAAGTTACCCAACATACATGTAAAGGGATTTTTACTTCAGCGCTGAACCTAAATGATGAGTTGTGCTGTGTAGAATAGCAGCACACTGAAACTGCTGCATACTGCAAAACCAAAACCTTTTTTTTTTCCCCTCTGCACAACGGAAGCACCCAAGAGACAAAAAGACACAGATAGAAGAGGGAGCAAGCTGTGTTGATGATTGAGGCAGCACCATTTATAAGGTGGGCTGGGAATGAAAGTATGCAGAGATAAAGGAACACATAGGGAGGTTTTGCCCTTCATTTAATAAAAACATGCATGCCCTAAAACACTTTTCATCACAGTCTTTGGTCATTCTTTATCTCTTAATGGCTCATTTCTGTTGTTTTGCTATATATTATTAATGCTCTTGCACTAATAACTTAAAAAAAATGTGTTTTAGTGGACACCTGAGGTGGAGGGAGACATCACTGGCAGATGTCAGACTTGACTTTGAATGCCTGTGCAAGAAGCTTTTCTCTATTTCAGCTGTCGGGACATGATGACTTGCAGGGAAGAAACTGTCATAAAGGTGGTCTGCACATTATGATTCCTTCGCTAAGTTTTATTCTGTACTGGAAATGATTAGTTGCACACCCCTCTGATCTATTCCCATTTTAAGTTTCATATTGAGTCTGAATAAACGCATTTCACTGCACAGGAAAGGCGCGAGTCGGCTCACAGAAGCGCTGTTCAACACACCAGACATCACGGACTAAAATGCGTTCTTATTGCTTCGGTTATTAGACGTTTTTAATGTAAGAGGAGTATAATTTTCGATTATGAGAGTAGGAAAAACACCATCGGAGGGTGTGGAGAGCTTTCTCCCAGAGGCAACTCTTACACTGAGCTCCCTCCTTTTTTGTTTATTAGCTGTGAGCTGTGTCTCATTCTGAGCACTCTTACCTACAACTGCTCACTACAAAGCTCATCTCTCGCAAGCATGGGGACTCATATTCCTGTGTTGGAGCAGTTTCTTCTATGCGTTTCTGTCCTTCCATAAAGCCTAAGGACTGATCTGTGCCTGGTGGAGGGCTGAAGAGATTTGGATGCAATAACTTGGACTGTAGATTGGATTTGTGCTCAAGTGACAACGTGTGGTGCTTTTGAAGTTTTCTAGTCAGCTTCTGACTGTCTGTGTGGTTCCACAATGTTTGCCAGGATCTTCATTCCCAAAAAGCACCGGGAGCGTTTCGACGAGGTGGTCTCGCAGAGTCTGATGAGCAGGCTGAAGGGCCGCAGCTTCAGTGACCCCAGCCGCAGCCACCTCCGCCGCAGCCGGAGCGAGGACCACCCCGAGCGTCTCCTTGTCTCCACTCGTGCCAGCTCGGTGCCACGCACCCACGCAGAGGAAGGCGTGGTGCCCCCCGCCAGAGGCATGCGCAAGACCACCTCCCTCATAGCTGGCCACTCGGGCGGCACCATCACCAACTGCAGGTCTGTATCCAGTGAGGAATTTGTCTCTTTGGGGTGATCAGTGAAAGTGGAAAGTCTGGCCACCCATCTAGACTAAACCATTACCATTATAGCCCATCGGGCTGTAGGTTGGTTTTGATATGACAATAAACACATACAAACATACCTCAATATAATTCAAATACCATGTTACATACATTTAAGCAAATAGAGCAACGCTCATGTAAACAAAGGTGCATTCACATATGCTTACACGCATATACATCCAACATTTATACCTACAGACCATAGTCCACAGGACCAGGACCAATGTATGTATCAAAGAAATCATTTTAATGTGCTTTTTTTGTATTAACTCAGGCTATCTTTGCTCAGTATCAAAATGTGTTTGATGATCTGAAACATTTAAGAGTTGCAAAAAAAAAAAAAAAAGGAAATAAAAGTATCCTAAGGGATGTGCTGTCTATATCTAAATAGATAATAGATGGTGGCTGTAAAATAAAATGTATTCAGGAATGAAACAAAAATCACACTTTGCATTCCACTAGGATGCATACAGTCGCATCCGGACTCCAATTCAACTCAATTCAATTTTATTTATATAGCACCAATTCATGAAACATGTCATCTCAAGGCACTTTACAAAGTCAAGTTCAATCATATTATACAGATTGGGTCAGATTAGACAGATTGGTCAAAAATGTCCTATATGAGGGAACCAGTTGATTGCATCAAAGTCCCGACAAGCAGCATTCACTCCTCCTGAAGAAGCGTAGAGCCACAGGGAGAGTCGTCTGCATTGTCCATGGCTTTGCAGCAATCCCTCATACTGAGCAAGCATGGAGCGACAGACTTGTGAGGTAATTACAAAAGAAGACGAGACACACCGATTACAGCAGCCAATTAAGTTTGTGTTCTTATGTGAACGTAAGTTTAGGCAGAAAAAGTACAAACTAAAGTACAAACCGCTAATGGGTGGTTTTTCTTTCCACTGTCGCTTTATGCTTGCTCAGTATGAGGGATTGCTGCAAAGCCATGGACAATGCAGACGACTCTCCCTGTGGCTCTACACTTCTCCAGGAGTGAATGCTGCTTGTCGGGACTTTGAAGCAATCAACTGGTTCCCTTATATAGGACATTTTTGACCAGTCTGTGTAATCTGACTCAATCTGTATAATATGATTGATTTGACTTTGTAAAGTGCCTCGAGATGATGTTTCATGAATTGGCGCTATATAAATAAAATTCAGATTGAAATTGAAACTGAAATCAATTAATGGCTTAAGATACCCGTAAATCAGTTGGGTATGATGTGGATGTTTAGGAAAGAGTGAATGTGCAAATGTTAAATTATTATAATTTTTTTTAAAACCTAAACATGTCAAAACTAAGCAAAACCCAATACTTGGACTGCCTGCTAGAAGGAGAACAAGGACAGCCACAGGTATGAGGAGCAGCCCCGTTTCAATAGACGGGGCACAAAACGGGCCCACGTCTTCCCAGTCCTGGGAACCTGGGCGGCCTCCAAACCACTCCCATTTCACTTGAGAGACAGAATACCAACCGTTAAAGGGGACATGTCGTGCCTTTAAATCTTTCCTTTTAACATTCAGTCGTGGTCTATATAAAGTGGAACTACATTGCTGTAGTCTGAATTCCTCGTTATAGTTTTGCCCCACAGCCCCGCGTTTGCGCCTGTTCTGAAGTTAGCCAGAGAACAACTCGCTTTGGGTATGGTCTCTTTAAGTGCTAGCGGGACCCTGTTAGTCAATGACATCACAAATGACCTTGAGAGTATAAATTTTTCCTCCATTTTATTAATTCTAAGGCCTCGGTTATTAATTTAACCCTAAATCTGTCTCTGCAGGACAGTGAGAGTTTGTAAGGGCAACCAGAGCTTTGGCTTCACTCTGAGAGGCCACGCTCCAGTGTGGATTGACTCAGTCATCGCCGGTAGGTTTTAATATTTGGTTTCTTTAACACTACAGTACCAGCTAACAAAAGTTGGTGACACATTCAAGAGGGTTCAACTTCTGTTAACCAATAGTCACTGGTTAAATCTTATCCCCTGGCATGCTGTTATGCTCTGCAGGGAGTCCTGCAGACAAGGCAGGTTTAAAACCTGGAGATCGGATCCTGTTTCTGAATGGGCTGGACATGAGGTTAGCTTCCTGCTTAAGCTAATGTCGTAGATATTGTTCATGTACACAAGCAGCCGACTGGATATAAGCCATTATCTTTCCCAAAGAGCAAAAAATGCCAGAAATGATGGTCTGAGTAAAATATCTAAGCATGTTGTCTGACTGTTTGTAAGTCCTGCATTTTCCACACTACACATTCCCATTTGTGTCTAAAAATAGCTCAAGTTTAAAGACAAGAGATGAAAAAGACGCAGATAAAAGGATGTGCAAGTGTTTGGCTTCTGAAAGAACTGAGCGAGTCAGTTGCTATTTCAAGCATAAATGAAGCTGCACAATAACCTGCCTCTTCCTGAGTGTGCTGATTTTTGTCTTTCAAGCTGTTTAAATCCACAAATTTCCAAAGCAAATGTAGTAATGTTTCCACGTATATCGTTTCGTGTACAATGTCCTGGTTCTGCAGGACGTCTTCTCATGAGAAAGTGGTGTCCATGCTCCAAGGAAGCGGAGCCATGCCCACCCTGGTCGTTGAGGAAGGCCCGCCTACTTTTCCTCAGGCTGAGCAGGACCTCGCCGGGGGCGGCGCTCCCGTCGAGCGTGCACGCTCCCCGATGCTCGTCTCCCTGCAGTGGGTGGCTGACATCCTGCCTCCCAGCATCAGGGTTCAGGGTCGCACCTTTGGACAACAGCTGGAACATCTGCTTACCATCCAGGAGAGGTATACCATCTGCAAGGCTTTGGAGAACTTCTTCCAACACAGGTGAGCTGACAGGGTGAGGAAACTGTGAGGGGAAAGAGGAAGAGAGGGAAGTAATCGGACAAACAAGTATAAGTGATCCAGAAATATAAGTAACAAACTTAAAATTAAACACTGTCCTAGATAGAGTCTGAGAGATGTTTAGGGGCTTTTCAGTTTTGGCCCTAAGGTGTAAAGCACCACATATTTGGCCACAAAAAAGGAGCAAGATAGGAATCATGCAGCAGCAAAACTGAAACAAACCTGAGTGAACATTGTTGTTTGTTTAATTTTTTTAACAAAGGTTTTTGTTTTCAGATGTTTTTTTTTCTTCCACTATTTTGGTTTTCTGTAATGTTTGCAAAAAGTAGTTGCCTTTATTCATTTTTACTTTTTTGTCCCTTTACAGTTGCTGAGATTCATACTTTTAAGACCATCATCCTTTTGAAAGTCAGGCTATTTACACGTGGGCTACAAATCTTAGATTACAACATTTTATTTAGTTTTTTTTATTATTATTTTAATGATTTTTACTTTAATTTTAGTTTTATTTCATTAGATATTTTATGTATCTTTATTTTAAAGGTCACTGCCTAGGCTACTCTTTAGGTAAAATATCTTACTACAGGTAACTATTGTCTTACATGATAAAAAAATATTTCAACGAATCAAAAGCTCAGACATATTGATTATGTCGAGCTAAAGCAAGGGATCATAATTTTAAACTTCAAAAAAAATCAGATTTTTGTTGTGTTCTGTATGTCTTAGCTCACATGTCTGCAGGGCAGTCCCTACGTTTCAGCTGAACTTTCTTTGTTTTCCTCTTAATCAGTGTGACCTCTAATTGGACAGCCAGGTGATCTCTGTCACCCTGCCTGTGTTTCCATGGTCTCAGGAACGTCGACACGCTGATCGTGGACGTGTTCCCGGTGCTCGATACTCCCGCCAAACAGGTGATCTGGCAGTTTGTTTACCAGCTGCTGACCTACGAGGAACAGGAACACTGCCAGAACAAAATTTCCAGATTTCTTGGATACAAAGCACCAGGTTTGTGCGCATTTCTCCTACTATTTTACTGGTTTTGTGACTCTTAAAGGCTGTTTTGAGAATGTGTTGGGGGATCTTGAGGTAAATCGGTGGTTAACTGAACTGCTGCGACCCTTCAAACTTTGTTTCCTCTTCCTCTGCATGACCTGTATGTGTGTTCCAGTTCCACCACCTCCTCCTCCTCCCCCTCCTCCTCCGGAGCCCGAGTCTGCTGCCCCTGAGCCCCACCGCCGTAGCAGCTCCATGAGGGTGACAGGGACCACATACAGGAGTAGTGTTAGGGGACGTAGCTCTGATGACCTGGTCATTGGCACACACTTGGGCATGGGTACTGAAATTCAATATCTCTGCATCAGGAGCAAAACTAACACCGAGACCACTTAACCAGTGTCAGCTGTCTTCACTGTCATCATCTTTGTTAACACAGTTACACACACCTATGTGAAAAAAGGCCAGGTTTTTGTGACGTTAAAGAAATCACGAGACACTGTTTCAAAGCTTTCATCATGACAGCAATGTGCTGTAAATCATCTACAGTTCAAATAAAAACAAATTCCTAAGAGTATAAGATGCAAAAACTTATAAGGTACAATAACCTGGTTGCTAGGTGTACACATCCTTAAACCGGTATTTTGTTGAAACACCTGTCAATTTATTTTAAGCATTCAGTCTTCTTTAGTAGGAGTCTATCTGCACGTTGCATCTTGACAGCATTTTTGTAGACTCTACTGTGCAAAAACCTTTTCCTCATGTGGTTCCGCAGTTCTCCTGCCAAATCATACGTAGCTTCAGATATCTCTTGCTTATACCACATCCCCATAGTCTAAACCAGATTTTGTTTCTGCAGCCACAGAAGTCATACATCTTATGGCCACTAGGTGCCTGTTTCAGCTTTCTCAGGGGTCCTTGGAGCCTTCAATGCCCTAAAGCGTGCTTTCTTCAGTTTAACCAATGGTGTCCACCAGTGGGATCTTCAGCCCACAGCTCCTGGAAGCCATGCTCATTGGAGGTCCTGAAGATGGTCCATTCTGATTCTATGTCCCCAACGTCCTACAGAAACGGAGAGAAGCTTTTCCATACGTGTGAGCTGAAGATCTTTTGAATGACATCCTCCACTAGACGTACTCAATTCATCCTGGTGTAGGTTTCCCAAGTCTGTTCAGCAATCTATTTTGTCACTGGATCCAATTTACTACCAGATGGTAACCAGCTGACAGCTCTGACCCTCTCTACACCAGAGTGTCCAAGATTTACCACCGTTAATCAGATGATGCGGTTACAAAATCAATCGTCAGCCTTTGGCCCCAACGTTGCCTGCAACCAAGCACACAAATGGACCACCTTGTGCTTGAAACATAGTGTTCATTACATCCCATCTCAAGCTCACAGATCTAGTGACAGAATACCGCCTGTCCAAGTGACACCATAGTTCCTCACATGGTTGTTGAAGTCATCCAAGACTAAACATAACTCCCAGACTGCAGCCCTTCCAGGACACAGTTAACAGACTCAAGGAAGATGGAGTATTCCGAGCTGCTGTTTGGCACATATCCAGCAAGAGTCAGAAATTTTCTCCTATAACCCAGAGCCACACAAAGATGGCACCTCACTCATCAGGGAAAGCTCCAACACAGAGGAGCATAGTCCAGGTGAGGTATGCCAGTTAGTATGGGATTCTCTCAAATCTGAATATCTTAGTCTGACCCCTACCGTGAGAAAGGTTTTCCACGGGAGATCCTACCAGGGAGTGAAGACATGGATAACATGGCCCCCAGAATCAAAAATGTACTGAAGCCCTCCACCTCATTAAGATATTGATTCTACAGAGAGGGCAGCTGAGCAAATGCAGGAATTTCCTATTTAGTTAGCCGAGTTACATTTCAGGACATCAAGGACACTTAATCCGATGGCAGATGTTAACTTAAGAAGACTGAATGCTAACCTTTATTTTCTAACATTCATCTTTTAAATGGCTTATTTTAGTCCATAGTTAACATTGTTTTCAGTTAAATTGTTCAAACTTTCCATGTTGTCAGAATTATTTTTTGCTAAAACTGGAACTCGGTCACCCACAATCATGTGTTGCTGAGATGGTTCGAGAATGACCCCAAAGTGTGTAATTTCAGTCATATTACCAGGGAATGTGGGTTATATTAAGGTTGTTCTAATGAATGTATTAACATAGGCGTCCGTGCAGAGCCAGGACAGGAGGCTGGCATGAGGTTGGCCCCAGGAGAAAGACAGTCAGGAGATGGGACCTCTCTTCCTGAGACTCCCAACAACCTCACCAATGTATGTATCAATGTCAGGTTTTATCATAGAATACACACTGTTGTGTAGTGTCGAGTTTGTTTAATGTCTCACTCCTGTGTCTTTGTATGTTTTCCACAATAAAAGCTGTCAGCTGTGTACGCTGAGCTGGAAAACATGTACTCAGCCAAGAGGTCCAAGTCTTTGAAGAGCCGTCCTGTTCCTGCTCCTGAGAGTTTACTGGATCTGGAACCTTTATCTCGCACAGGGTCGCCAACAGCGAATGCCAACACAGGTAGACATAACTTACACTGAATGAGTTTTTGTACTTTTATCCAATACAAGATAGCATAGATTATAAAGGTTGGCTATCTCTGAATCCAATGAACATAGAGGCTCAGCTGTTTGAGTCTGTATGCGTGACTGTTCTTTGTCTCAGGGGCTCGCAAAGGCTCCTCCCCCCATTCCCCATGGCCAGATCCTCTACCCAGTCCACCCTCAGCCCAGTTCTACCCACCGGGCTTGACAAGTCAGACCAGTGGTGAGTCTAACCCCTACATAAGCCTGGACAGCCCCCCTCCCTCACCTCTTGAAACTGACTTTCCATCCAGCCCGCCTGTTCACCGTAGCAACAAACGGCGGTACACCTTCTCCAAACCTCCCCGTTCAGAAGACACGGACCGTTTTCTGGATGCTCTGAGTGAGCAGCTTGGACAGAGGGTGGCAATTGTCGATGATTTCCTGAACCCTGACAATGACTACGAAGAGGTAGAGTCTACACAAGTACCAGGGGGGACTTTTAAAATGAAATGGCATCATATTCCTTAACTATCAGTAATTAATAACTGAGGGAATGCTTGAAGTACCGCTTATCTTATTTCTCAACTATTTTCAGATTTCTCTCCAGTTCAAAATTAGGATAGAACTCCTGCACTCACAAATATACATAATAAGCAGAGATTGTAGGGACAAAACTGCCACTATTAACCAAGCAAATTAATTGTTAAATTATTATTCAAATGTATGGTTAATAATAAAATGGTAAATGAGTACAAAGTATGTAACCTCTTAAGGCCATGAGTCTATTTTCCAAAAAATGCATACTCATACTTTATAAGGCATTTCAACTTGTACAATGCCTAAACTGCTAATCTTATCAACTAACATAGAGGTCTTGGAGGATGATGTGGATGTGAAAATTTGAGGGCAAACTATTCTGGGCTTGAGTAAATGAGACTTGAATGCCCAAAAAATGTATTTCACCAATCCCCCCCCCCCCCCCCCCGCCCCAAAAAAATAAAAATAAAAAAATAAAAACAAAACAACAGATGTTTACATACAAAACCTCTTACTTATGCTGTAAAAAAGGAAATAAACACAATAAACTGTGACTACAACATCTTGGTTACATCTGTGGCAAGTTTGGTGTCCACACCCAAGCAAAGGAATATGTGTTTAGATTGAAAAAAACAATCCTGACAGACTCTTATTGTTTTTGTGACGTTTTAGCACAGTTTTGGGACAAATTTTGAAATTTGAAACTTACTCTTGAAATTGAAAATGTGGGACGCTATTATTATATAGTTGGTAGATACTTTTGTAGAGGAGTCTCAGATGAAGATCTGGACACATGATAGGTGTGTGTTGGTCTCAGTTAGTCAGCTACAAGTGTGTTATTGTCGCTAAAGTGTTCAACCCCCCTTATTAATGAAAATTCTGTAGCAAAAGGAGAAAATCACCACACACTGCTAGTGGTCCATTTTTAAGGACTTAGATTAGTAAAGATGCATTATTAATACTAATGTGTAATTTACTGATCTATACAGTGTATTTTTAGAGAACACCCAGCTGAATCATAAATTAGAATAAGAATGGGATTGTCTTTGGTGCCACTGCATAGTTCAAGTTAATCTCTCAACATTTCCACAAGTTCTACTTTGACATTAAAGGTCTAATGGCGTCTACTTGGTGTTAATGTCAGGATGTTGTGCAGATGGGCTTCCCAGATGAGGATGATGAAGACCATGAAGACGAGCTTGGCGTGGATGAGGAAGAAAACGGAGGGTTTGTAGCTCCAGAGCTAAGCAGCCCGAGCGATGTCCAAAGCAGCAGCGGTGAAGAGAATGCCTCCTCCCTGACATACTCCTCTTCTTCTGATCATATTCCTCCTCCCCCTATGACACCGCCTCCACCTCCTCCGGTTCAGTTCAATGACCCACCACCTCCTCCTCCTCCGGCACCTCCACAGAGTCAGCCTCAGCACCAGCCACAGCAGGACTCTATTAACTACACTCCTGAGCACATGCCAAGGGCATATGTGCCAATCCGTCGGAAATCTGGCCCTCCTCCGCCACCACCTCCACGCAGTAATCTGCCACCAAAACGTCACTCCTTGCATAAAGTCCTCCCTACAAGAGAAGACCTACAAGTCCAAGCCACTTTACAGGAGCTAAAAGCATACCAGGAGAGACAACAAGCTTACGAAGAGAGGCAGGCGTACGAGGAGCAAAAAGCTTTTGAGGAGCAACAACTTTATCAGGAACAACAGGCCTTTAAGGAGAAAATTTTCAAAGAGAGACAAGCCTATGAAGAGCAGAAGGCTTATGAGGAGCAAAAAGCTTTTGAGGAGCAGCAAATGTATGAAGAACAGCAAGCCTATGAACAGCGGCAAGCTTACCAAGAACAAAAAGCACACGACCAGCATCAAGCCTACAAAGAACAGAAGGCACTTCAAGAGCTTCAAGCCTACCAGGAGCAAAAAGCCTACGAGGAGCGGCGGGTTTACGAGGAGCGGCAAGCGTATCAGGAGATGCAGCAGATCTACCAGAGCCACCAGTCCATGCCTGCTCAGCCAACACAACAGAAGGCCCATTCACCTCTTCCTCTCCAACAGCCACACCAGTCCTTGCCTCCTCTCCCCTCCCAAGAGACTCCCCATCAACTTGCCAATCACCCCCTTTATATGTTGCGACAAGTACAGCAGCAGCAGCAGCAGCAGCAGCAGCAGCAGCAGCAGCAGCAACTAGCCCACCAGAGTCACCATCACAGACGCTTGTCTCGTTCAGCACCTCCACCACATCAGCCATCCGCCCACCAGCCAGTTCGTCCCGGCCAGCAAGGTCAGTTTGCAGAGGGGATCTACCAAAGTCACCAAGGCATAAGACCCCAACCCCACCATTCGTCGACAGAAATACTCCACCAAGGACATCATTCCTCCACTGAAATGCTCCATCAGTTGCACCAATCCCAGGCCCACCACTCATCAAATGAGATGCTCCAGCAAATGCAGCAGGTCCACGCTCACTACTCGTCTTCAGAAATGCTTCACCAAATGCACAAAGGCAAGGCCCATCACTCCTCGACGGAGCTTTTACACCAAATGCAGCAGATGCAGCCTCACCACTCCTCAACCGAACTTCTCCATCAAGCTCACCAGATGCACAGAGGCCAAGCTCACCATTCGTCAAGTGAGCTGCTCCATCAGATCTATCAACCCAAGCCCCATCATTCATCTACAGAGCTTCTCCATCAAGCCAGTCAGATGCATCAACCCAAGGCCCATCACTCCTCCACAGAACTTCTGAACGAAGTTCAGCAAGAACCCGCCTCCCTCCCACTCCAGTTTACGCGCGAGAGCCAGTCCCATCAGAGTCGCAGGAGTGTTAAAAGTCATCATCAGACAGATGTGTCTTTGCAGGGAAGACACAAAGACCAGCAGATCCAACAAATGCACCAACCCCAGCCCACTAAACCTTCGCCCCAAAGACCCCATTCCATCCAGCAGACTCACCACCATTCCAGTACTCCTCAGATACACCACATCCACCACATGACCCCACAGCCCCCTCCTCCCCAGACCTACCAACACCAGATTCAAGTGATCCATCCTCCTCAGCAACCCCACAGGCCCCAGCCACTTCTCTCCACCTTTCAACCCCTCCAGCCTCACCAGCCCAACCTTTCCAGCTTCCAGCCTCTGCCACAGCTCCACCAGCCACAGCATCAGGCCCAGTCCGCCAACCAAATCGGTCGTCCGCAGTCGCAGCCCTCGCATCACCTCCTGCAGCATCAAGCCCAAACTCACCTCAACCAATCTCCCAACCAGAGTCAGCCCCAGTCCCTCCCTCACTCCTTGTCTGATCCCACAGAGCATTTAGGACCACCTCCCCCTCCACCCCTTCCACCCCCATGCTCCCCTCCACCACTGCCAAGACCCAGTTTGTCCCGGATGGACTCACACCACATGAGTGTAAAGAGGCTGCGCTGGGAGCAGGTGGAGAATTCAGAGGGGACCATATGGGGACAGGTAAGTCATGAGACATTTCTAAAAGTGATGGAAGAAGAGACAGAGTGAGCCCCTTTTGGTAAAAGCTTTTGGACCAGTTGTTCAAAGCCTTTTCAAAGGTTTTCATTTCCCTTAACGTTTTTTCACATTTTGTCTCATTACAATCTAACCATCTGGTATCTTGCAAAATATCTCAAGCTTACTTAGATTAGATGGAAAGCATCAGTTTTCGAGCCTTCATGCAGATTCTTAATTGATTTTATATCTTCAGTTTGACTGGAGCGTTCTGACACACTAATATATTTTGATCTAAACCATTCCACCCAGTTCTGGACATATCTTTAGGGTCGTCGTAATCTAGGGCGAATCCCCACTCCAGATCTCAAGTCTTTTGCAACCTCTGGTAGGGTTTGTTTTAGGACTGCCTTGTATTTAGTTCCATCTATATTTAAACACATTTCAACCAGCCAAAGGAAAGCCTCCCCATATCATAATTTCACTCTGCTGATTTGCAGTGTTAGTTTTCTCTCAACCAATCAGGAACTGGATGTGGCGGTGACGTGGTGTGAAGAACTGCGGCGGAGACTAAGCAGTTTTCATTCCACGTGGAAGAAAAGCTGATAGTGGCGGTGTGCGGTTGGCCTGAGTTGTAGGAACCAACCAGTTACTACTGCCGAGACAGGTCCAGAAAGGACCAGGGCTGCAAAATAGTGACTGTAATGGCAGTTAAGTGAATGCGTCATTAGATAGCACCATTGTACTATTGTTGTTCTGGCTTGTTGCCCGATGTTCATCTGCTGTCGCCTGCCATGCGAACTGCTGGCGATAATGTCAGGCGAGCGACAGCAAGCAAAAGTGGCGACATTAACAGAGCATTTTGCACGTGAGCAAAAAGGTTCAGTCAGAAACAGGTGAACTGTTTACTCTTAATGTGGCTTCTGAAAGCCATTGTCTGTGTTGGGGTGTAAACTAGGATTATCAGAGAAAAGGGGGAGAGCTACTCTTTACAAGTTTGTACTTGTGAATTTTTTTAATCAAAAATCAAAATGTTTTAATTCAAAACTATACACTAAGTTGTGTATAGAATCTGAATAAAATACCCTGAAGTTTGTGGGTTTGTAATGCTATTGTCTGAACACAGCGTTGAAATGTAAAATGTTTATTGTAAAATAAAGTAAATGACAGGTCGTTCTGGTGATGCAGGACAGACTGGGTAATGGCTGATGACAGGAGATAATTATGACCGGATGACCAAGGTGTTGATGGTCAAGACTGGACAGGAGGTGGCAGGAAGTCCAAAGGTGCTAGGTAAAATCCAAAACACAGAGGCAGCCCAGGTTGTGACCAGATAAAGCAGGCCAATAGCTCACCAGAGCGGGCAGAGCAGGCGGCAGAATCTCACAGGAACACCGAGCAAAAGATGACGATGCAGGAACACATGATCTGGCAGACTGTGCACATGGAGACTGGGAGCAACATACAGGCAGTACAGGCGAGAAGCAAAGACCTGACAGGGAATGACTGTGGGAGGCAGGCTTAGGCACAGTCACAGGTGCAGGGACTTGGGCCTAATTGGCTGCAGTAGGTGAAGCTGAAAACGGGAAATGGAGAAACGGGAAACAACAGCCAGCCATCCCAAAACAACAAAAATAAAATATACCTGACAGGATTAAACGTAACAAAATGTAAAAGAATTTAAGAGGTGTGAAGACTTTCACATTGCACTGTAAAATGATTACTTTCTTTACCATTTTAATTCTGTATTAAGCTCTTTTTTCTTTGTTGGTGGTTCAAGAGGGCGCCCTTCTCCAGTCTCCACATGACTAATGCTGACCAACCCTTAAAGCAGGTGTGTCCAAAGTGCGGCCCGGGGGCCATTTGCGGCCCCCGGGCTGTTTTTGTGCGGGTACAACATAAGGTGTTCATCTTTTAAGAACCACACTTTTTACACTCTCTAACTTCCCAATGACTTTAACTCAAATGCATACTTTTGTGAATTAAAATTAATTTTGAATTTATTTATTAAAATTAGAATAATGTTTTCAAAGAAATCCCAGCCCGAATCCTATTCTGATATTGCTAGACCAAAACTAATTTTTTTTTTTTCAGTCAAGCCTAAAATAATTAGCAAATTGGGTGACCATCTTTTATAAAGCAAATGAGCAAAAACCCATTTTGAACTTTGGATCTACAATGATTCACTTTTCCCACAGAAATTCTGACTAATTTGTTTAATAAAAATTATCATATTTTGTAGAGCAGGTAACATTTTCTTCACTGTTTTCATTAATTTTTTGGCCCTCAAGTATGTTTGACTTGACAATTTCGGCCCACGTGCCTAGAAGTGTGGACACCCCTGCCTTGAAGGATGCCATTTTTCAATAAGACAGCCCTTATCTAAAAACGCACAGCAGCACAAAACAAACTTAGTATAACACATTTTATCTCATTGCAAGGGAAATGCATTATTTTTTTTATTAGGCAAGCAAAAAAAGAGCAAGAGGGTGGTGATTTCTTGTGTGATTTTTCTTAATGACGACACTTTAAATTTTTGCTTATATTTTCTTTCTCCTCTTTTTGAAGTTGGGAGAAACTTCTGATTATGAAAAACTGCATGACATGGTGAAATATTTAGATCTGGAGCTGCACTTTGGGACGCAGAAGAACTCACGTGAGTGCATCTAAAAGGATGCTTTTATTGTGCTTAACATGTAAGTGAAGCCAAGTCATATACTTTTTTCTCTTACTTCAACTGATATTGATGTGGATTGATTATAAAGAAACATAATAAAACCTCAAACATATTTGATTTATTTCTTACACTATTTTTACCTTGAAGAATAAACCCAGACTTTTAAGCATTATTTATGGGATTCAAATGGATAGCTCTGAAGGTTCTGTTAAGCTATTATGAGGAACTACTGTCTTCCCTGCATTAGATAACTCTCTGCTACTCAGTTTAAACCAGTTGGTTTTGGATGCTGATGATTATTTAAACGTGAAGTTTGGAGGCGGCGCACCACCAATAAGCTTCCTTTATGAAATACCCTCGGTGAGAATGGAAAATGCAAAGCCTCACCAGTCAGAGTAGCTGCCTGATATTTAAATATGGTGTGAAAATTGATAAAATACCATTCAGTTTACCCACTGTTATATATTTGCTTTTTAAATTACTTTAGTTTTACTTTAGAGAGTTACTCTGACCAGAGATGCTTCAGATACTCTTCTCTCATTAAGCTGTTCACACAGGAGGATCATTGGGGGTGCACCGCTTCCAATATCAATTACCTAATCGTTATCAGTGTTGGTTTTATGTAAAAGTTAATCCAATGCAAGCGTGACAACAGAAGTGTCCAAATTAGCGTTTGCATAAATAACTGCCATTTAGATTGAAGTTTTTTTAAAAACAGTAAAAGTCCATCTTATTCTTTCCTCCACCTCCACCCCTCCCACCACCACAGGCATGATGTTAATTTCTTATGTTCTTTAAATGGAAACACCCTTCAAAAGGTCTTAACTGTCCTTTTAATGGAAATTTGCTGATTTAGTTTTCATGTTTCTTCTATAAGAAATCAACATAAATTTTGTCAAATTCATAGTGCCTGCTCCAGAGCCTCTTCTGCACCTCGAAACCTTCAAGAAGAAAGATGTCATAGAGATTCTGTCCCATAAGAAAGCTTACAATGCCTGTAAGTAGAATTATTGTGTTATTCACACCAACATTTACGGCTGTCTCGGTTTAGTTTAACATCGGATCTTTTGCCTTCTCTGTGCCGTCCTGCAGCCATCCTGATAGCCCACCTGAAGCTTTCTCCTGGGGAGCTGCGTCAGGTTCTGATGAACATGGCTGCAGACAGACTGGAGGCAGCTCACATCAAACAGCTGCTGCTGTACGCTCCCGATGCTGACGAGGTGAAAAAATACGAAGAATACAGAGAGGATCCCAGCAAACTCAGCGATCCAGATCAGTTCATGTTGCAGGTAGGAGTTTTGTCATTACTGCACAGGGCTTAATGAAACCAACATCATCGTGCGGATGATCTTAGGGTTGCTGTTGATGTCTGTCAGATGTTGTCCGTACCGGAGTATAACACCCGTCTGCAGAGCCTCCTCTTCAAGTGTTCCCTTCAGGAGAAGACAGAGGAGCTGAGGGGAGCCTTTGACTGTATCATCAAGGCCTCTATGGAGCTGAAGACCAGCAAGAAGCTGGCCAAGATACTCGAGGTACCCTTCTTCCCACAGAATTAATTAAAACTGGAAACATGTTATATATGTGTGAAACTTTCACATGTTTGGGTGGAGAACACTCGCCCTCATGCCTCAATCGGTGGTGCCACTAAGACAGACTGGGCAAGGGGAGGGCTCAAGGTATCATGTATAGAAAAATAAATAATGTACATTGCGTTGTAAAAGTTTACATTCATCTGAAACGTTTTCACTGTTTGTCATGTTGCGACCGCAAACTTAAGAGTGTTTTACTGAGAGTTCATGCCACACATGCGTTGTTGTTGTTGTTTTTTAACTGGAGAAAAAGAACAGATTGTTTTTAGTGTGTTTATTCAGGCATCCAGAGCCAATGCTTCGTAGAGCCACCTTTTGTTATACAATAACAGCAGCAAGTCTTTGGATGAACGTATCCACCTACTTTGCTCATCTACAGGCTGAAAGTTTATTTTGGTCTCACCTGACCAGAGCACCTTCTTACAGACGTTTGCGGTTCCTCCTACTTCTTGTTTGCAGTTTCCTAAAGAAACTGCAAACAAGACTTCTTCTTGTGTTTTGTTGCTGTAAAGAATTAACCGCATCCAGTTGGGCTTCCCCCAGGTTCTTTACCCCTGAAAAAAAGTGGTCTTCTCTATTGTAAACTTCTGTAGTAATACCAAGACCCTTGAAACAGAAACCATACTATAACATATTTAATCTAACAAGGTAGAGGGATGTTTACAGCTTCAGTACTGGACTCTCATACATAAAACAATGCTGGACGGGTAAGAAAATTAAAATGAAGAGTTCCAATCCTCACTTATTTGCATAAGTGAGGATTGGAACCATTATATAGAACCAAGTGTGTACGGCCTTACAAGGGGTGTACCGTATGACATCAGTGTTCCTAGCATGACATTGGTGGAGAATATCATACTATATCCTACAAATTGGCTGATTCCCTCTCCATAATCAGACCATGATGTCCAATGTAAGTATGTCAGCCTCAGAGTCCTTAGTGTCTGTGGGTTATCTCTTTTCTCCCATTTAATTGTTTTCTGCAGCTTCGATCTCATAATCCTTAATACTGCTGTTGTTGAAACAATGGCTTTCTTTTTGCCTCCAAAAAGGTGATATTTCTGGAGGAGACGTAAATAAAGTTGGCTTGGCTTGCCTTCCTGATTAAGGCTCTACTTCCCCCACCTGGCAGTTTAGGTGGATGACTGCTTCCTGCGTTTAAAGTTTGGGATGTTGTTTTCTAACCTAACCCTGCTTTACCCCCCCCCCCCCTCCCCCCACCCCCCCCCCCCACCCCCCCCCCACCCCTTCCCCAACTTCATCATTGCTGGGTTCCTTTGTCTTCATTATGCTTTTTATTCACTAATGTTTTCTAACAAACGTCTGAACAGCTACATTCACAGTGAGATTAAAACACACTATTCTATTCCCTAAAAGGGGACTTCTTGTGCAGTTGGTTGCACTAGATTTTATTTAGGGAACGCAAGAAAATGGGGGCTGAACAGAGATCCCCATCACACTTTTCAGATCTTCAGGTTTAAAAACATTTTGAAAACACTCCACTTCACAATTTTGCTCCACTTTGACTTTTTCCATGGTGTAAAATCCCATTGAAACACTTTGAGCTTTGTGGTTGCAACGTGACTTAACGTGAAAAAGTTCAAAGAAAGTATGCCTTTTGTACAGCACAACTGGTATATTCAGTTTGTTCTGTGAAGCTGAAAAAGCATTTTCTATATCACTTTCCCCTCCCATGGCATTAATCTTTTATTTAGTTTGTGCTGGCGATGGGAAACTATTTAAATAACAGCCAACCAAAAACCAACAAGACCACAGGCTTCAAGATCAACTTTCTGACAGAGGTACTGTACTTTGTAGGCTGAGATATATTTGTTTGTTATTGACCTGAAATCTTCCTATTTCTTTTCCTGTCGTGCTCATGCATTAAACATCCTTCCTTTGTCCTGTTCAGCTGAGCACTACTAAAACTGTCGATGGGAAGTCGACGTTTCTGCACATCCTGGTCAAGTCGTTGTGTCAGCACTTTCCGGAAGTGTTGGATTTTTCCAAGGATCTCACCATGGTCTCCCTTGCTGCAAAAGGTAGAGCAGCAAATTAGATGTTTGACTTTTCGTGAAAAGCTTTCTACACAAACACAAACTCTCGCGCCATTTCAGTGAACCAGAGGACTGTCACGTCGGATGTGAACGACATCCACACGACCATGCAGGAAATCCGCTCAGCTTGTCAGAAGATGCCTGCGAGTGCAGAGGATCGCTTCGCCGTCGTCATGAGTGTATCCTTCAGAGTGAGAGGACAGCGGCAGATACGATTATTGTCTACTGGGTAAAGTGAGGCGCTTCTGTTCCTTGACGCTAATGTGTGCAGAACTTCCTGGAAAATAGTCATCCGGCAATCCAGTCCCTGGAATCGCTCCAGCAGAGAGCCATGGAGGAATTCAGCAAGACCGCCTCATATTTCGGTGAAGATGGCAAAGCCGCCACTACAGAGGCTTTCTTTGGGATATTTGCCGAGTTTATGAACAAGTTTGAGGTAAGAAAGTCAGTTTTGAGCTGTTAATTATTCAAATGATTACCGCGTTTAAACACGGATGCATCAAATCACATCCATTTTTTGCACTTTGCTTTAGTCGATGAGTAATCTAAAACATGTAGTTTTCTCCTCAATGGATAACACGAAGAACCAAATAGTTTGATTCAAAGATTAACCAAAAGCAAAGTGCTAAAAAATGTGTAAATAAATAATTTCTCAATAGAAACAAGTACTTCTAGGACTTTTGCACATCCAATGTATTATATTAGAATGTTATGTAATGAACAAATACAAATAAGTAAATAAAACTTTTCAGATAATTTTACAAAAATAAAAATGAAGAAGTGCATTTGTGTTCAGCTTGATTACATTATTATTATTATTTTTTTGCAAGAACCACCATTTACTGTAATCAACAAGCAAAATGCTTCATGAAGACCGAGAAACACATCAGAGCGGTCAGAGAGAAAGTTGTGGAGAACCTTGAATCAGGGTTCGGTTAGGTCAGGGGTCTGCAACCAGTGGCTCTTTGGACCTTCCACAGTGGCTCTTAATAACTTTGTCAACAAATTGTATATTTATTATGGTATTTAGATGTAATAATGATAATAAATGCAGGTTTAAGCAGGTTTTTCTTTGAAATATTGCTTTTAATTTTCACAACAGAATGATGCTAAAAGTGCCAGTAATATTTAACTTTAAATCATTATTTTTTTATTATGCCGAAAAATTATGATTTTTTTTTTTGTTTTTTTACATCATTATCCATAAATATCAACATCCCGTCCATCCTCTTTTTTTAAACCTCAAAATATACATAAAAGTGCGTTTAACAATGACAACATATTTCCTACAGTAGAACTTTATAAAAAAATATAACTTGTCTTTTTTCAAAAGGCCGGGCAACATTTGCGGCTCTGAACCAGTTTCATTCAAGTTGCCTGTAGGCAAAATGGCTCTTTAGACTGTAAAGGTTGCAGGCCCCTGGGTTAGGTGTCAGCATCATGCTGTGGGGATCCTTCTCTTCGGCAGGGCCAGGGAAGCTGATCAGAGTTGATGGCAGGATTGATGGAGCTAAATACAGCCTGGGATAAAAGACCTGTTAAAGGCTGCTAAGCACTGGAGACTTGGATGGAGGTTCAAGAATCAAGAACCTTTACTGTCATTGTGTAACCGTAATGACATTTTGGTGAGACCCCGGCTGCGAATTCACACGTGACACACACAGAGACACAGAGACACCAAACAACACTTCCTGAGAAGCTAAAAAATTTGCAAATAGTCCTTAGCATCTTAAAAAAAGCAGATATCAGTCAGTTTACAGAGAAGTATTAATTACTGTGCAACTGAATTGGGTGAATGTACCAGACAAACAATCCCTGAGAAGTTAAAAAGTGTGCCAATAGTCATAAGGTCAAAATGTATATGTTCAAATGATTTGAGACATTCAAGTTAAAAAAACTTGATATGTTTATTTTAAGAATGTCCAAAGAAACACTCCATGAAATGAAAAGTTAAAAGTGTGCAAATAGATATGAGCATGTGAGAGAATCTCGAATCTGTGGGACTAGCAGCATATTTGTAAACATAAAACAGATTATGAACTTGGCCGGTGGTTTATTTAATTCTCAGAAGGGGGCGATAGCCCTTACAGCTTTGGTGAAGAAGCTGTTTTTAAGTCTATTAGTTTTTGATTTAATGTTCCTGAATCGTTTTCCTGGGTGGGATCTTTGGCAAAACGCCTGGCCGGCTTTCTTGACTCTCGCAGCATAAACCGTGTCTAGATATGCAGACAGCATCTCACAGTCCCCTGTGCCAGATCCTTCGTCTCCTGTGAGTGGCGCACCACTGTGTCAGGTTGTGGACCTCTTCCCTGCAGTGGGTGACCTTCACTTTCACCTTGTAGCAGGACAACCACCCTAAACATACAGTCAGAGCTACAAGTAGTTCTTGTACTGAGCAAAAAGACAAACCGCAAAGAAATCGCAGCTGTAATTGCTGCAAAATGATGGCTCTGCAAAGCGGTGATTCAGGGCTGCTGACTACAAATTCATGGCACACCGCTCAGATTTTTATCTTCAGATAATCCGAAATTTACTTAAAGTCCCAATAAAATGCGATGTAGTTTGAGTTTGCAACATTACAAAATGTGATGTTCAAGAGGTAAGAGTTGACTTTCACGGCACTGCTTGTGCAACAATTTAACACAACTGAAGAAGAGATATGTTTATTTTTTTTCGCTGCAGAGAGCTCTCAGTGACCAGCAAGCGGCGGAAATGCCAAAGAGCCCCAGAAGTCCTCGGATGGCCTCCCCGCAGGCCTGGTAACACACGTTGTTCGGATGGGACCGAACATCGCCGCAGCTGAAACTTTTTACGCACCGACACAGACCTGAGGTATCCACGAACGCGTGCACACGAGCTGAAACGAAGAAAGGGAAAGCGGAATACAGAAATATTTTTCACGTTGAGCCCGTAGACGTGGGTGCCGTTCATGTTCCATCCTGCAGAGGACACGAAAAGGGTCGCGGTCAAGAGCCTCGTCCAGTTTCCAACATGTCTTTACTGTCCAATACGCCATAGTTTAAGCTTTATTTCTCTGAGAACCCTCGTGTTGTGGTATGACAACAATAAAATAATACATTTGTAGCATATGTTTAATTAAGATATATTAATATATTACATCTTGAAGTGGATATGAGCTTTAAACAAAACCTGTTCACTGCAGTCCGTGATTCTGCAGAAAATGCATAAGTTGTCGAAATAGCTGACTTGTTCTTTACTTTTGTCGGATTGCCCACCGCTCTGAATGTAATATAGGCTCTTTAAGCGTTTTCTTAAGAAAATTCTCCTCAGATTGAAGGTTGTTTCACTTGCTCTGCTGTACCTTATCCTCGCTATCTGCAGGCTTTCCTAATGTATGCTTTTGGATAATAATTTCATATATCAGACAGTGTCAGTGTGGGCTGCAGCTATCTGTTTTTGTTTTTCTTTTTTATAGAAGTTAATATAATTGTAATCTGCACACAGCGAGAAGATTGCAGACGTTGGATCATGTGAGCCTCAAACCGGGCGCGGTGCAGTTTGTGAATATTTAGCTGTGCTCCACTCTTAGATATTGCACTCATTAAAGTGTAGCAGATGTATTACATGGTAATTGTACAGAATGAAACACAGTAAAGGATGTATATGCTACAACTTGGAGAGCGCTGTTGTTGTTTTTTTTTCATTATTCCTACATTTCTTTAATTCTGTTGTATTTAACTGGATTTTAATGTGTTTCCGGGCCGAGCGTAGCAATAATCCAATGAGAGGACAGTGATGTTCTTTAGTTTATAGCGAAACAGATTTACCTTAATAGCAAACATAACGGCAGTGCCTTGCAAAAGTGTTCATGCCCCCAGAGCTTTTCCACATGTTTTCAGCATACAATGACTAACCTTAATGTGTGTTATTGGGATTTTATGTGACAAACCAACACAAGGTAGTGCATTACGGTGAAGAATAAAGAAAAGAATAGACAAAAACAAAAAAGATTTGAAAAGTAATCTGCACTTTTGTTGCCCTGAGCCACTTCACTTTGGCATATTCTTCTTTGCATAAAAAAACTCAAGCCCAGTCAGATTGGCTGGAGACCACTTGCAACATTAAGTGGATAGTTTTGCCACATATTCTCAATCAGATTTGGGTCTGGGGTCTGACAGGAGGATCTGAACACTGGATATTTTCTAAAGTGGGGAGACAGTGGCACAGAAGCTAAGGAGTTCATTCTGTAACCGATGGGTTGCCAGTTTGAAACCCCGTTCCTACAACACAGTTTACCACTGTGAACGTGTGAGTGAAGGACTGAATGCAGTCTGCTCTGGGCTTCTCTGAACTTGACAAAGTGCCATACAAGTACAGGACATTTTACATCTAAAGCAATGCAATGTAGCTATGGCTCGGAGGCAAATCGGTGCAGCAGACTGGTTTCCCTCCAGGATTGCCCTGTATTGAGCTCCATCCATTTTTCCGGCATCTCAGACCAGCTTCCCTCTTCCTTTAAAAAGAAAAATAAATTAATGTAACTCATATTAGTGTTTCTTTGAGGGGTTGTTGTAGATCATGATGGCTGTGGGCAGGAATCATCATCTGTAAGCGGTCTGTCTTACAGAGGATCCAAAAAGCCTCTGACTGAAGACGCTCTGTAGTTGTACAATAGTCTAATGAAGAGGATGCTCAGGGTTGTCTGTAAAGTTCTTAATTTTATGAAGAATCCTTCTTTGCACTATCATCTCCAGATTATCTAGAGGAGTCCCCAGAAGAGAACCGGCCAACTTTATTAGCTCGTTGAGCAAGACGCTACCACCGCCATGTTTCACTGTGGGATGTTGTATTCAGGGTGAGGTGTAGGGTTAGTTTTCAGCTCTGCACGAGAACAAAAAGTTACATCTTGGTCTCATGCGATGTTTTTTCCCACTTTTATGCTTCTGTTTGTAAAAATGTAAAAAAAAAAAAAAAACATGTATCCTTTTTCATTCACTGACCAATTATGCACTGCTTTGTGTTCGGCAAATAGAATTACTATATATAAACATATATATGTGTATGTGTGTGTATGTATATATATATATAAGTTTGTTGTAACTTGACAAAGTAAAAAAAATGCAGTGGGATGAATACATTTGCAAGGCCTTGTTTGTAAATGAATACCTTAGTTTTTACTGTTTGAAGTGCAATTGTTAAGAAACATGTTTAAAGCACTGTAAGCACTGTTTGCAAGTGATTTAACAGTCGATGCTGTTTTTTTTTGTTTGAGTGACAGAAAAATCATATTTAAAGCACTGCTCTCCATTTATCATCTATAAAACATGACAACTGTATTTTCTATTGTGACAAATAAATTCGGATAAATGTGAAGAGTCAAACGAAGGCTGTCTTTTCTTTTCCAGAAGCAATTTGTGTTGAGCTGCAGAGAATAGGCTGGTCCATAACTGCAAGCGTGCCGTTTTGGTGTGGAAACATATCCTCCAAGCTTTTTTTTATTGTGGGAATCTGTTTGTTTCTTTACAACCGCTGCTGACGCGGCACCTGCTATCTCCACCAGCGGTTTGTCTGCAGAATGTGACGATCGTGTGTCGTCTTTTTATTTTTTTGTGTGTGTGTGCCTATAAGAGTCTCTTCTCTGATCTCTGTCGACATGAACTCAAAGGGCCGTGCCGCTTCAGCTGTTTTCACTTTGTCTCGGGAGTAATTTGGATAACTTTAAACCTCTTACAGCAGTCATTCAGCTCTTTACCTACACGAGCAAACTCTTTTTGCACGCCTCCCTCTGAAGTGTAATAAATCTCTTACATTTTAACTAAACCTTGCCGTGCGTGTGGGGGGAACGTGGAGTTTGAACCTGTTGATGTGTGGAAGAGAATTCAAGACAAGACTCCCACTACTGGGCTTAATCTGCGGGCTGTCGCTGACATGCTGTGTTGTTTTGGGCCCGAGACAGACCAGGTGCTATGAGACGCTGCGGGACGAGTATCTGAAAGGTGAGTTTATTTAACATAAACTCTCACACACTACGGTTGAAAGACGGTGCTGTAGCTTCTGCCGTTATCACCCTCAGAGCTGCTAAAAGTCGATGTTTGCTTTTATTGCACAAATGTACAAGAAAGGGTAGAAAACGAGAAAACCGTGATGGGCGCATCAGGAAAATGTGTTAAAGCGCATGAGAGTATTAGAAACATTAAATGACAGGTCATGCTGCCAGGAAGTTTAAAAAAACAAAAACAAAGTGCCTTCATATGAATCTAAAAACGTGGAATACGGAGGATGGGTTGGAAAGGGAAATCCAAATCCGTTTTTTGTGGTTCAGCGGAGCAGATTTTGTTCTCTTTTCTCTGCATGAAACAAACTTTGTGGGATGTTCTGCTTTCCAGATGACCTACAGACCAGCAGCTGGTGAAAGAGCACCAGCAACCAACATGCCCCCAACTC
Source organism: Fundulus heteroclitus (assembly GCF_011125445.2). Lineage (NCBI taxonomy): Eukaryota > Metazoa > Chordata > Actinopteri > Cyprinodontiformes > Fundulidae > Fundulus > Fundulus heteroclitus. The sequence goes on along the minus strand of NC_046376.1, from coordinate 22,181,011 downwards.
AGAAGCCCTCCTTCGGAAGCAGCAACCTGGGCACTGTGGATATTGTGGTCCTGGTTGTCTACTTTTTGCTGGTGCTGGCTGTTGGTTTCTGGGTAAGAAGAGCTACACCACAAATAGTTGAACGGATAAAATAAGTGTTTTTAACATACATAAAAAGAGGATTTACATTGGCATGAGCAGAGAGATGGCTTATAACGTATGCCGAACACACGCGTGTGTCTTTGTCCTTTGCTTATTTGCTGTTTTGGTGATGTCAAAATAGAAAAGGTAGCAGCTTTTTACTGAACCATGCTGGTTCTTTTCAGGGGGTTATACCTTGTTTCCCAGCCAATCCTCTTTTGCAGCCTTTGTCATTCCAAGTTTAGTAATCTTTCAACTAAATTAGTCATTAAACTCAGATAAAAGTGGGAAAATTAACCTAAATGGGTGTGAAACAGGAAATTGTCTCTTGACAAAAAAAAAAGAAAAAAAAGAAATTGTCTCTTGATAGCTTATGGTCACGGTTGAGAATTCATTATAGTGGGGCTTATTTTCTTGTAATAGACAAAGTTTGGTCATACATAAAATACTGTATGTGTATTAACAAGAGTACAAGAAAATAAAAAAATTTAAATCTTAAAATCTTTGTCTATTTAGAATTGGAAACAATTACATTACATTACATTACATTACATTACATTTTTTAAATATATATTTGAATTCATGTGTTATAATTAAATGGGATTCACTTATGAAAAAGCATGTATAGATAGGGTTAGGGTTATTACAACGCATTTGAATAATTAATGGTCAAATATTATTATTATTATTATTATTATTATTATTATTATTATTATTATTATTATTATTATTTGAATAGTGCAATGCATTATACAAATATGATGTTTTAACAAATTAATATAGGCTATTTCATAAAACTTGTATAGTTTAATTGTTAGTTATAGTTTATTTGCAGATTTATTTTAATCATTAGACATGGATAAGTAATTAATTCATGATTAATTTATGTAGTGCATGTGCTTGTGAAATTGCCAATGCAGAATAAAAAATTTAAATTATCTTAAGAAATAAATGGAAATAAACTAAATTCAAAAATCTTCATGCAATAAATAAATAAATAGTTACATGACGATCACATTATGATTATGATTGAAACTGCAGCTGAAATTTAAAAAAGGGCTTCCATAGATAGGTAAAATCAAATACATCTGAGCTTCTAGTTGCACTGCATTTAAAGGAGGCTCTTAGGTCTCAGCCACTTCTAACATTATTTAAAAACAAATCCTTTGTATGAACTCTTAGTTCTTCGGGAGAAAATAAATGGTTTACAAATCACAAAGTGACAAAATGTGAACAATACAGGTGTGGATTGTATTTATCCTCACTAAGCACCAGCAGGATTAAACCTCCAAACAGCATAAAGGTGAACAAAACTACCATGATGTTTCAGACTAAACTGGACACCTGTTAGACACCCAGACAGAAAATTATATTTTTCCTCGACTCACTCTAAATAATATGCCCTCTTTTATTTTGTCAGTCCATGTGGAGGACGAAGCGCAGCACGGTGGATGGATACTTCTTAGCTGGGAAGAGTATGTCCTGGTGGCCAGTAAGTAAAACATCTTCAAGTACTGATTTTCTGATTAAAATATGAGCTGAAGACTCCTGTTTGTGCAACAGTTTTCCATAATCCCCAGTAGAGAAGATCTGTTTTCCTCTTAAAAGAAACGGGTCAGGTTGATCTAGATCCCAATTTCCTCGCCTATATTTAGGTTGGGGCTTCACTGTTTGCCAGTAACATTGGCAGCGGGCATTTCATCGGTCTGGCCGGGTCAGGAGCTGCTGCAGGAATCGGGGCAATAGCCTACGAATGGAACGTAAGGCGTAGTATTTGATGTAATAAAGAAAATGGGAGTTGACGTCCATTTTTAACGTCTCATTGTGCGTTAAAAACACACAGGGAATGTTTATGGTGTTGCTGCTTGGATGGCTCTTCCTGCCCATTTACATCTCCTCTGGGGTGAGTTTTCCCACACAAAGCAACACCCAGCTTGTACCGGAGCGAGTTGTCGCATCATGAAAGCAATCTCTAGCACTCTCTCCCGTGCAGGTGACCACCATGCCTGAGTATCTGCAGAGGCGCTTCGGTGGAAAAAGAACGCAGTTATTTATAGCCGTCTTGTCCCTCTTTATTTACATCTTTACAAAAATATCGGTACGACCCCGAAGATGCAGCGTGGGTATTTCTGTGATTTGGCCGAGGAATTGCGCGCGTCTGCATGTGTTAACGGGTGTTGTCGAATCTGCGGGTGCGTTGTGGGCAGGTGGACATGTATGCGGGTGCTTTGTTCATCCAGCTTGCTTTGAAATGGAACATCTACCTGGCCGTGGTGCTGCTGCTGGCGGTGACCGCCCTCTACACCGTGGCAGGTGACGTTTCCTCCTCCGTCACCTACATTGTGTGAAATGCATCGTGTATTTCCACGTAGGAGGCGCATGTTTGTCCCCTCCAGCTGTTAAAAGTGCTTCACCAGCCATGTGTCGTGTTCTAGGCGGTCTCGCTGCGGTCATCTACACGGATGCCATTCAAACTGCAATCATGCTGGCAGGAGCTCTCACCCTCATGGGCTTCAGTAAGTCGGCTGCCAATGGTCATGCCACTTTCGCCGCAATTTTATTTTCTACGGAGCCCCACTGGTGACATGGACAGAATTTTTTATTTTTTTTGAAGATGTTAAGTCGTGGCCACGCGTTACTAATGCGTGGCCACAATTTATCCATCTCGTGGCCACGACTTAACATCTTCCAAAAAAAAAAAATTTCCTCTTTGTCTGACTTTTGTGTTTGACGCACTTTTTGTGTGTGTGTTTTTTCTCTGCTCTGAGGTTTTGCTGAGGTTGGAGGTTGGGACGCTCTGATGGAGAGATATTTCACTGCCGTTCCTTCGGTCCGTGTACCCAACTCGACCTGTGGCATCCCTCGAGACGATGCCTTTCACATCTTCAGAGACCCGGTGAACTCGGACCTGCCCTGGCCCGGTGTCATCATCGGCATGTCCATCCCCTCCATGTGGTATTGGTGCTCTGATCAGGTGCTGCGATACAAATTGGTTTATTTTGGAGTTATTCCAGCGCACAGTTCCTTGTAAAACATTAATATGCCTTCAGCGTTTTTACATTTCTACACATTAAATCATAATATATGTTATTATTTTATACTTTGGACTGACACAAAGTAGAACCTGGGAATGGTGATAATATCATGCACAGCTTTTAAAAGGTTTTTACACCAAACAAATCTATACGTGTGGTGCACATTTGTACTCAGCGCCCCTGGGTGAATCCTCTGTGTCGCTGCTGCAGCTGCAGGCCTTTGGGGTGTAGTCCACCAGCTTTCCACATCTAGAGACTGAAATCTTAGTCCATTCTTCTTCGGAAAATAGTTCAAACTCGTGGAGAATTTCTGGAGACACACATTTCTTTCTTTGGGTCAGGAGTTTGACTTGGCCTTTGTAACCCATGCATATACTTTGGTCTGGGCCTTTTTTTGTTGTAGCTCAGGCTGTACGTTTGGTGTCGCTGCAGAAGGTGAATCTTAACCTCTGCCTCAAGTATTTTGTAGCTTTTAATGGTTATTTTTCAACCAGGGTTGCTCTGTATTTATCTCCATCCATCTTCTCATCAACCCTGACCGACTTCCCTGTCCCTATAGAAGTAAAGCATCCCCACAGCCTGATGCTGCAACCATCATCTTTCCATGTGGACATGGTGCCACGAAGCCTTCTGTATTTTACCTTTTTGCGGGGTGCCTCTCAGATTGATGTTTGCCACATATCTTGGTAGTTTTAGTGTTATGCTCTTTCAATGCTCAGATGATGGATGGACAGTAGTCTGTGAGACATTCAAAACTTGGGATACTGCTTTATAACCAACTTAACCCTACTTTAAACTTCTCCACAGATTTCTCCCTGACTCTTCCTGCACTTCCTGGCCTTTATGAAGCCTTTTGCTCACTTATGTTCCCTAAAAAAGAATAGCTGGATTTATACTGAGGTTAAATTACACAGTGGCAGACTGTTTGCTGGTTAGGTAACTCCTGCAGGCACTTACTGCCACCAAATTTAATTTAGCGCCAATAAAGTAAAGTGGGATGAATGTACAGCAGTCTTCAGATTTTTTAAAAAAAACGCATTTGAAACGCTTTTCCGTTCAGGATGCATGACTTGGTGTTGGTCTATATCATAAAATCCCAATAAAGACACCTAAGTTTGTGATTCTAAAGTGACAAAATGTGAAAAAGCACTAAATGCTTTAAGACTTTTTCAACCTAAGCATATAGACCCATATCAGAAAAGGTCAGAGCTATGTAAAGTTTGAATTATCAGAACCGGCAGTAATATTTCCTGTTTTATCTTGTCAACATAAGTTGGTCTGTTCACCTTATGAAACAGGTGGGAAAATCCCGTGTTGAATGAGATTCGGTTAAAAAAGACAAATCTTTTAAAGTCTTAGAGATTCTTTGAGAGGCCCAAGTTTGTTACATATACTGTAATATTTGAGAAGAATTTTTTTTCTTTAAAGCTTTGATGTTTACTTACAATTAATCAAAAACATATTAACATGTTTTGCTATTTATTGGAATAAATACCTCAGGATATATGGATGAATCTTTAATAAGATTTTTGAATAAGAGGCAGAGTCTGAGCTGCAGCCTTGGGATCTTATCTTTGGATAAGAACACTTCAAGAACTGTTGTGCAGAAAATGCTGAGTTGACAAAATGACAGGGAAAAAATCCAGCAGCTGGCAACTTGGATCGTTCTAGTGACTCTGGTCTATACAGAGATTACATTTTATTTTGTCACTCTGGGTTCAGGATGTTTTATTTTTCAAGGGGTCGCACAAAGCCACACTTTGAAGACCTTTCTCTGAAAACTAAAGGGCAATAGTGACAATATGGTTGACTGATATTAATGTTAAAGATAATATCAGCTGCAAGTAACCCGCCGTTTTCCCCCTTCTCGCTTTCTTATCCATTATCACGATATCTGCTCCCTTTCCTTCAAGCTGTACCGTCTCATTCGCTATATCCTATATCAGCTGCATCAAGGCTATTAAACTCTTATCCTGCAAGCCAGAAATATTTGCATGCAAACAGGAAGCCATGGCCTACCAAATATTGCATCTAAGCAATCCTGTGCTATTGCAATATCCCACACATTTGGTACTGCAAGGATGGGAATAGAAAAGAAAGATAATTTATTGTTCCAAACTGAGGCCACCTCCAGTTCTAAGGTATTGTCTTCAGTACAAAAGCTAAAAAAGTGTTTACTTGAGAAAGCTGATCCCTTGCTATACACAGAGCTTTCAGCCTATTCTTATATCGCCTGGGAAATTTTTATTTATTGTGAGAAGAAATTACAGCATCACAAAGTCCAAACATTTTCGGGCTGCAGATCAAAAGTGCTGGAGGGAAGGGAAAATATCAACGATTGAGATAAAGTATACAAAACACAAAAATAAATATATTTGCTTCTGCAGCTATATTAACAGCGTTTCCTGATTTTTGTCTTTTAATTTTTATTGTTGTGCTTTTACTCATTTCCATTTCGTTTTTTGTTTAGTTTTATGCAAATAGAAGTTGCATTTGAAAGAAAATAGACTAAGTCCATGGCAAAATATAAAATTATGCTTGAGAAAAAAAACATTTCTAGGATAAAATCTTTCTGAGGGTGAAAAAATTAGGCTGGTTTTCATTTTTAAAAATCTAAATGAACTCCTGTTTTTATATATCCGATACATTTTTCTCCTGGATGCAGCCTTTCTTGAAATTTCTGTGAAAACATTTGCACCGTGATAACCTGTTGCCGTGTTTTGCTGTTCAAAAACTTTCCACTTCACAGCAACAGTGCCCTAAGAGCAGAACGCACGGGTAGTTTAACCGATCATTTACCATCTTATCAGTTAAATGACAACAGTCAGTTACAGGATCACTGTTCCCATTCTGATTTACGCTAGATAGACCGTCTCAATGAAGATCTCGGTTATTCATTCACCACAACCGGGTAACCCAGCGTCTCCCCTTGGTTCTCTGCAGGTGATTGTGCAGCGCTCCCTGGCTGCAAAGACTCTGTCCCACGCCAAGGGGGGGTCTCTCCTTGCGGTGTACCTGAAAGTTCTGCCTTTCTTCGCCATCATGCTCCCCGGGATGATCAGCAGGATCCTCTTCACAGGTATAGATTGGGGTTTATGGGATCCATCAGGGTATCGATCAGTCTGTTCTGTTCTTCACTGTGTGATCTTGTGTGTAGATGAAGTGGCGTGTGCCGACCCCGACCTGTGCAAAGAGATTTGTGGGAACTCGGTGGGCTGTTCAGACATTGCTTATGCCAAGCTGGTTATGGAGCTACTGCCTGCAGGTTAAACACCGGTTCTGTTACTCCCACCTTTACCACATTTTGTCCATTTTCGGCTATATTTAATATTTACTCTGGTATTTACTTTTATCTTCTACTCGGTTTTTCTTCAGAGCTAATTTTGAATTAGACTGGTTAGTCCTTTTTTCTTCTCTTCATTGCTAATAGTCTATGTGTTTGCCGCTGTCACACCCAAATTTCCTCACCGCTGGGCAATAGAGGAATTCTCATTCTTATTTTACGTAGACATTGCCGACACAGTCTCCTGCTTGCATCTCTTCCTCCTCAGGTCTGCGAGGTCTCATGATGGCTGTGATGATTGCCGCGCTCATGTCGTCTCTGACCTCCATCTTCAACAGCTCCAGTACCATTTTCACCATGGACCTATGGAAGAGCTTCAGGTCTCAAGCTTCTGAATGGGAGCTCATGGTTGTGGGCAGGTAAGATTCATAAGCACCAAGAACAGAAACTCAAAGTATGAAAAGGTTTTCAAAGAAATTCTTGATTTCTGTAAATATATTTCCAACTATTGTCAAAACCACTGCCTAGTTTGTACATTATTTTGTACTTTAAGGGTGACTGTAGTTTGATGGGTTGAGTAGTTGTCTTGCAATCGGAAGGTTGTGGGATCAATTCCAGCTTCTCGTTGTCACATGGCAACGTGCCCCTGGGCAAGCCACCCTATTTACTGAGCTGCATATTGGTGCATAAATTTAAGAGCGATTGGATGAATGTGGCTCTAGTGTACAGTGCTTTGAGTGGTCAGTATGACTGGAAAAGCGCTATATAAGTTTAGTCCATTTATTTCAAGATTAACCAAACTTTTCAGCCTGCAACCCCAAAATAACGTTGCAAGAGACTGGCAAAGCCATTTTGGCAAGTTTTTTCTCTGTCTTTTTGGGAAACTATGAGAATAAAGTTCTAAAATTACAAGAAAAAAAGTTATATTTCTGTAAGAATTGTTACAACAAAGTGCATTAAAATGAGGAGTGTGGAGAATCTTGTAAAGTTATACTTTGATATCTCGACCCACACTTTGAGACCCCCTGGTTTAAATCAACCACAGTGCATTTTTAAGTCCATCTAAACGTTAATCCACAATCTATCCATCATATAGTAAAGCATTCTTTCTACTTGAACTTTTGTTGTGATAAACCAGCACAAAGTGCATAATTTTAATTTTGCTGAAGAAGATCTGAAAAGTGTGTTCCTTTTCACCCTGATACTCCTAAATAAAAATGCAACTAACGGCATACAGAAGTCTTCTAAATAGTGCGCTCTGATGGGAGAATTACAGCTATTCGTTGTGCTTTCTATAAAACTGGCGGGCAGGAAGCTTGGCATTGTTGAAAGAAAGCCATAAGAAGCAATACAATGTGCTCTGGACAGATCAGACCAAAAAATTGAACTTTTCTGGTCTACATGAAAACATTATATGTCACAGAAAAGAAAAACTGCACATTACCCTGAACAAAACATCCCCGCTGTCAAACGGGCTGACAGCATCTTGCTATGGGCATGCTTTTTATCAGCAGACACAAAGACGCTGGTTACAGTTGATGATGCGATGTATGGAGCCTAAACTAGAGGGCAAGCCTGAAAGAAATCCTCCAGGTGGCTGCAGGAGACTTGGAACTGGGGCAGAGGTTCACATAGCACAATACAATTGCTTTGATTAAAGCATATTCACGTGTTTCAAAGGGTCCAGTCAAAAACCTAAATCCAATTAAGAATCTGGGCTGATTTACAATCTGGTAAAATTTATGTCCACGGACGTGTTCCAGCCAATCTGAATGAGGTTGAGCTGTTTTGCAAAGGATACTCATTAAAAAAAAACAGTCTCCAGATGTTAGGGCTGGTAGAGACATGCCCCAAAATACTTTAGCTTTAATGGCAGCAAAATGAGGTTTTACAAGGTATTGACTCGGTGAGGCTGAACACAATAGGTGTAGACGGGGCGTATTTATTTTTGTCACATCTTTTAGGCTTTTGTTTACTATTTTTTTGACAACCATGTATTGTTTTCCTTTCATAATTTAATTATCCACTACATTATATCTAAAACCCCCAATAAAATACATACATAAATTTGTGCTTGTGATATAATAATGTTCAAATTGCATGACTCAATTAATGTATTTTCCAAATATTTCGACGTCAGTCTTCAGCATTGTGCGGTTTAACAGCATGCGAATAGTGATGCTGAGTCTTTAATGCGTTTCAGTCAGGTTTAACACAGACCTGAGCTGCAGTGTTTAGCATTCGGAACATTGACAGGAATGTGCACGCTGCAGGGTGTTTGTGCTCGTCTTGGTGGCCGTGTCGGTGCTCTGGATTCCCATCGTGCAGGCCAGTCAGGGCGGCCAGCTCTTCATCTACATCCAGTCCATCAGCACTTACCTGCAGCCCCCCGTGAGCATCATCTTCCTCACGGGCTGCTTCTGGAAGAGGACCAATGAGAAAGTGAGGCGAGTGCATTCGCGGCTGAGCCCTTCCGATCCAGCGTGCTCACTGTGGGGGGGGTGTTCTGTCATGCAGGGTGCGTTCTGGGGTCTCGCCATCGGTCTCACGGTGGGCTGCATACGCATGTTGTTGGACTTCATCTACCCGGCACCACTGTGCTTTGAAGAGGACGACCGGCCCGACGTGCTGAAATACGTCCATTACCTCTACTTCTCCATGCTGCTGTCCTTCATCACCCTGGCTGTGGTGGTTGTAGTCAGCCTGGCTACTGAAGAGCCCAGCCCGGAACAGGTGAAGCTGATGGTTCCCTTTGTTTGCCTCCACATATAATTGTTATTTTTTTTTTTACCTACAGCACCACTAGGTGTCAATAATGCATTGGGACACAAGTGAGGCGGACTCAAGCAGTGACATGTTCTCACCGTTTTACCTTTTTTTTTTTTGAACAGATAAGTCGGCTCACTTGGTTCACCAGGTTTGATCCGGTGAAGCCCAAAGAGCAGGACGTCCCAGTGGAGCAGAGCTTTCCAGGAAGAGAAGCAGAGAGCAGAAATGGACAAGTCTGTCATCAGAGGAAAGGTCCGTCTCTACTGTGTATCTCTACCGCTCTCCTTTCCGACTGCCTTCATTAACAGTTTCTTTTTTTTTTGTTTTGTTTAACTGACCTACGCAGACTCTGCTTCGTCTGTGTCCAGCGCTCCCAGACAGTCCAGGTTCATGTCCGCCGTCTACTGGTTATGTGGGATGGAGAGGCGAAGGGAGGCGGATGGCAACACTGTGGCTCCTCCTGCCCCCGAGCAGATCATCTGCTCTCTGGATGAAAAGCCAAGCCTGCGTCGACTCGTCAACATCAACCTCATCATTTGCCTCTCTGTAACCGTCTTTATCATCGGCTACTGGGCTTGACGGGCAGAGCTTCCCTTCCCCTCCTTCAGACTTTTTCACGTTGCAACTGCATAATTCTGAGGTGTGGCACGCGTTTCTATTCTACCCATCCCTTTAATCTCATACCCCTGGATTAAATCCAACGGAAGTGCCTCAGGATGTTAGCAAATTTAATCCCAATATAAATGTATTTGTGCTGTGAAGACCTCAGGGGTTTGTTGGAGAACAAACATCAACTAAAGACCAAGGAAGGAGGTGTGGAGACGTTTAACATCTTCCAGTGAAGAGTATGACACAACTAACACTCGCTGGCACAGGAAAACATGGCAGTGGCAACATAATACTCTGTTGAAACCTTTATTTTCTCCTGCAAGGAGAGGGAAGCTATGGAAAGATGGGCACAAGGAGACAAAAGCAGGGTAATCCTTCAGACTTGAGATATTCTGCGAGAGATTGGACAAGACTTTTCGGTCTCTAGTTGCACCAAATGTGAATTGTTTTCTGATGTTAATTTGTACAAAAAATTAAAAGAAATGTAAAACTATGCATCGTTTTCTGTCTACTTCCTATCAATGTTACTTTGTGCTGGAGTACTATAAATGTACTTACAGTAATTTAGGAAGCGGTTCTCCAGTCATACCGAGCCCCCCCCACCCACCCAAAGCGCTTTCATTACACTGCCAGACTCACAGTCAGTCACACTCAAACACCAATTCATACACCTACGCGTGGCTCGGTACGAAACCTGGGGTTGCGTGTCGGAGGAGGAAGCTGGAATCAAACCCGCGACTTTCTGAAAGCAAAACCCTTCTGATCTGGCCACAGTCGCCCCTAAGAATATACGACGCAGTCTTCATAAAATGCTGGTACAATTGCTACAGACATAGTTTATGTGGAGATTTAAATGCTTTATGTTACCTAGAGTTAACTGAAACAAGCCCAGGACCATTGACCGTGGACCAGATCTTCACCCTTGCGGTATTGCTGAGAGGGGGTCGTGAGGGTGTGCTGTGTCCACATTCTCGGCCCAAAGTCTGACCAGTTCATAGCACGTGTTGGATTCCCTCAGCTCTGCCCCGTTTCACAAACCCTGTTTGTGGTGTTCATGGACAAGACCTCATGGCATAGTCCTGGAGAGGAGCGTCTATGGTTTGGGAAGGTCACATCTTTGGTTTTTGCAGATGGGGCGACGGTGGCGCAGAGGTGAGGGAGTTCTTCCAGCAATTGGTGGGTTGCCGGTTTGATCCCATGCTCTGACTGTCGCTATTGTTGTGTCCTTGGGCAAGACAATTCACTTGCATTGGCGGTGGTCAAAGGGCTCGGTGGTGCCGGTGTACGGCAGCTTTGCCCCAGGGCAGCTGTAGCTACTAACCCTAACCACCATCAGGGTGTGAGTGGCTGAATGACTAAACAGTAGTGTGAAGCACTTTGGAGGTCGCCAAGACTATACAAGTACAAGCCATTTACCATGATGTGGTTCTGTTGGCCTCTCCGAGCCATGACCTGCAGGGTGCGAAGCAGCCAGAATAGCTGTGGTCGGTCTCTGCCTCAATCAGAGAAGTTTAAGCATCTTGCCGTTTTGTTCACAAGTCATGGAGATGGGTTCATCTGCAGTTCCGATCCATTGTGATAACAGAGCTGAGCTAAAAAGCAAAGCTCTCAATTTACCCGTCCGTCTATGTTCTGACCCTCACCTATGGTCACAAGGAAGAACGAGATCTGGCATACCAGCAGCCGAAACCAGCTTCCTCTGGAGGGTGGTCCTTAGAGGTAAGGTGAGGAGCTAAAAGTAGAGCAGCTGCTTAGCTCTGCAACAAAATTAGCCAGTTGTGGTGGTTTGGGGATCTGATTAGCATCCCCCCACTTTCCATGTGGGTTTTTTTCCGGGTGTCCCGGAATCCTGGAGAAGACCCAGAACCCGCTGGAAGGACTATAAATCCAGTCTAGTCCCAGGATCGCCTTGCCCCCCCAGAATGAGTTGGAAAAGGGATGTCTGAGTTTTTCTCCTGGACCTGTTGTGCCCACGACCCGATCTCAGACGAGCAGAAGACAGTAGATGGGTGGGAGTCCAGATAGTAACATTATGTTCACCGTTCCTTTTGTTTTTATCTGTAATTTGTTAAAGTAAACCGATAAGAACAATCTCATAAGTTCACATCAAAATTGGTTTAAAGTTTTGATCTTTAAGAGCTCCGACACATTATGTGCACAAGAATCAGAGACAAGACAAAACAAGCAAAATAGTAAAAATCGTACTCAAAAAAAGGATTTTAATTGTTTTCCCGTATTTGTTCGAAGCTTTGAATTTGGATTAAGAGTGATTGGTTACAAAAACAAGATAGTCCCTTTTAACAATAAAAGCAAATCGTGAAGCATCAAATAGTACTTTTTCCACATTTAAAAATCAGCTAAGTGAATATCAAAAAAAAATAAATCCTGATTAAAAGTAAGAAAACAATCAAAGCCCACCCTATAAGATATTTCTGTAAATCCGCCTGAAATGGCGGCAACATGCTCTGAACAGGCCATCAGTGGAAGACAACTGCATTTCTTATTGCACCCTTCCCAAAACTATTTGGTCTTTGCAACTCTTACTGTGTGCCAAACAAGTCAAAATTATCTTTGGCCCTTTAGCCATTCCTTAATACCTTCCTGCAGAGTGTGAACATCACATTAGGTGAGATCAAACCGCAGAAGTTGGAAAGAAAATACAGTTTAGTTTCATGATAAATAGACGACAGTTTGAATTCAAATCTTCTCCTCGATATGTCGCAGGCTAAAATGAAAAAAGCTGAAACCGCACCGAGATACAAGTCTCCAAACGAAACGTCTCGCTTTGACACTTTGGCATAAAAAGAAGAAAGGTACAAATAAAGTGAAACTTTTCCAGCACTCTTTTTTTTTTTCCTTTAGTTAAGCTGCTATATAATTGAGGACTTTTAAACGTTGGTTCCTCGACCCAATCTCTGAACGCCCAGCAGAACATGCAGCAAAAAGAGTTCAATGTTGCAAGGGATGGCAGCACAGGGGCTTTGTGGTTTAAGACTCCACCGTACAACGAGGCTTCTGGTTTGACTCAGTGAAGCAGACAAAAAAAAATTAAAAAAAAGTTATTGGCATCATGTAGGTAGAACTGATGCTTTGTCTCAGATTGACGATAAAAGCTGGAGAATCTTCTACAGAGGAGTGTTCTCTGTCTCGATATGGAGGTTTGGATGCAGGGTCAAAGTGGAGGTGGGCTCTTGACCAGCAGAACCCTTCACTTGTTGCTCCTCGATCACCTGAGGGATAAAAGCTCTTCCAATCCCCTTTATAACCAGGCCTCCATCTGCAAAAAAAAAAAAAAGGAAACGGTCACCAAACGCATCAAAAAAGTGAACAGCTGCACACACACACAGTGCAAACTCCACATTCTTTAAGACACCAAGAACTCCTCTGCAATGTAAACATGATCAATGCTGCTAAAAACCAATGTTGGAAGTTTTTTTTTTTTTTTTTTTGAGTTTCTTGGTGTGTTAACCCGTAAATGCAACAAAATGTATTTTGCACAGCTCTGTGCAAGAGCACTGATCACAGGGGAGGAAAAAAAATGTTTAAACCTCTTTAAAAGCACGTTAGTTATGGCAGCGAACTGTTAGCAGACAGAAGCCGTTCAGACTAAACCTAAATGCAAGCATGTTAGGAACAGACAAATGCACAAAAACATGCCTTCAGACGTAAAATATACTGTACAGGTGCATCCATAAATTGGAATATCATCAAAAAGCTCATCTGTTAGCTTGTATTTATAACCTTGTGCATCTCTAGGCTGAAACTTTTGCCGTTTCTCCTTAGCAAAATCTCAAGTTTCAAGCCTTTTGCAGCGTCTCAAAGTTTTATCTCTCAGGTTCGCTCCGTATTTAGCACTAACCATCTTCCCATCAGCTCTGATGAGCTTGCCGTTCCAGCTGAAAAGCAGCCACACAGCACGATGCGGCTGCCACCATGTTTGGGTCAAGTAGTCTGCGATTTATACGAAGGGCAAAGGTGCATGTTTTACCCCAATCAAAATTGAATTTTAGGAGGAACACCTAATTTTACTGTCTCTTCACAATCATATACTTCTTCATGTTGGTCAGTCAGATAAAAAAGAATATTTCTAAGAAAGAATAGGTTTGTTATGACCTCTACAAATTTTAAAGAATAGTTGTTAAAATACTTGTTTTAGTCTATAAATCCCTGAATGTCTTAGCACCTAAATACATCACAAACTTATTATCAGTGTATCAACCCTCCAGACCACTGAAGGTCTTCTGACTTGTTTGTTGTCCAACAATTTTTAAAATCATTAATATTTCCTTTTGGTTTCCATTTTCCTATGTTTTTTTTGTTTCAATTTTCCCACATTTTATTCCAACTGGTTTTCTACTTGCTTTTATTTTCCTATGTTTTAATCATGCAATGCACTTTGCGTTGTCCTTGAACTCCAATGTGCTAAACAAATTTGCCTTGCCTTGATTAAAGATGCTTGCTATTTGGGGGACTATGTCCAAGTATATCAATTGAAAGGTGAGTGGAAGGAAAAAAATGTGGTAGGAAAAAAAATGCATAAGCAACATGGAAAACTGAAACCCCTGCGATATTTGTGAAGAAGAAAAAAAGGAATTCAAGTGTAAACACTGGATCCTTTTTTATTTGTCTTATGTGATATTTTGATTTTAGAAGAAACAGTACTTTATGCTATCAATGACTGTAAGCCAAATGTTTCAAAAATTAAAACAATGAAGGAATTCTAGTGTTAACCCCTGAGTTTCAAGTGTCAACATGAGTTTCCCTCAGTAAAATGGTGAAACACATGAACCTTCTAATGATAAAATTTATTGAGATGCACTTGTATCTTTCTATTTTTGCAAGTATTAGACATACAACAGAGCTCTAGTTGTTGTTGTTTTTTCCCCTCCCAGACACAGACACACAAACAGCAAACAGCAAAAAAAGGGCCAACACACCCAGCCAACGGGAACCTTACCATCACCTGCCCGGCAAAGCTCATCTTAGAGGCAGGCCGGCAGCTCAGACATCTGCAACGTTTACACACACATTTCCTGTCATGCTTCAGATCACCACAGAAACATTTAGTGTGAAACAAATCAAGACTTTGAAGCCAGAAGAAGGAGCCAGAGATCTAAATACAGCAGCGCCCTAAAGAGGAAGCTACAAATGGTTATCGGCCGACGAGCAGAGGGGGGCAAAAAGGAATCTCAGTCGCTGAAACGCCTTCACAAAGACAAGCGCGGCTGGAGACGTTGTTTTCTTCACTTGAACTTGAAGCAAAAAAAAAAGAAGAACGGCTTAATTAAAGTGGCAGGAAAATAGTCGAAGAACTTGCGGAATCTGACACATTCAGCTACTTTTATGATGCAAATATCTTTATAAACACGCACCTGGAATAATGTTAACAATCCAGCACATGAAACACATTTGACATAATGACTTTCTGATATTTAAGCTGCTCCTTAAAGACCCTAACCTGACCCTAGCCAAATGAATTTCGCTCCGCCTAGCTACACTCATCCATCTGGAACAGATCCATAGGAATGGCGTTTCAGAAGGCTGGGCCTTATCAAAAATCCTTGCATATGATTGGATAAGCCACTTGTCTGTCATCTTTATCGACGTGCTATTTCAACCACTCACACGGAAGCTAACCCGTGATGCTGATGAGAGCGACGCAGGAAAAAACAAAACTTGCCAAATCCGGTCGGGAGAAGGGCGAAAACATCGTTTACACCAACAAAAGCCTTCAGAGGCGTTCTCTGATGTTCTTTTAATGAAACAATATTAGGTAGATTGGACAACACGGAAGAAATAGCAGCATTAATGTTAACGCTTGCTTCCTCGATGCAAGCCGCCATTGCTGTCTAAATCAAAACAGTCTCACGTCACGGTCGCTTCTCCACTACGTCACATCTATGAAACTCCAGCCCTGCGTCCTGATTGGCTGGACAATAAAATTGGTTGGAGAAATCACTTTCTATGGGAGAGGTCCCAGATGGATGTGAGTGGAGCTAGGCGGAGCTAAGCGGAACGAAATTCATCTGGCTCGTTAGGTTATAAAGACCCCGCCCTAGGTACAACTTGATGTATAAAACGTCGTCATGACAAATTTAAAAGAAAAACTTTCTTTTTGCTATATATAACAATATAATTTAACATTGCGCATCCGAACCTGTAAGCTAACGTGTTTACCTGTTATGACCTTGGACGCAGAGCCGCAGACGCCATTACCGTTGTCATTGGCTGCAGGCTGTGGGGGCGGCGGCATGCTCGGTCGCGGTCTGGGTTTCGGGGCGGGCTTGGCAGGGCGAGGCAGAGATCCAGTGGGGTTTAGCGGCGGAGTATCAGGAGGAGTGGGAGTTCTTGGTGGCGATGGCTCGGGGTCTCCCGGCGCGGGCTGGTGGGCTTGAGGAGGCTGCGGCGGTGGGTGGCTCGGTGCATGGATGAAATCTTTGCTGGAGTGACGACGAGACGCGAGGGGCGGGTGACAGGGAGAGCCGGGCGGCTGGGGGCTGCTGGACTGAGAGGCGAACGGGCTGGGCTGTTTGGGCGGAGGTGGCGCCTGCTTTTTGGTGCCTTCAAAGCAGACGATCATAAAGGGATTTGTTAGTCATGCCCCTCGAAAGTTTTTTATAGTTTTTGAAGTTACAACCACCACCTTCATTGCATTTTATTGAGATTTTATGTGACAAGTCAACACAGGGTAGCACATAATTGTGAAGTGGAAGGAAAATCGTCAGTTATATTCAGCAATTTTTCTAAATTAAACTCTGAATGTGGGTGTGTAGTGAATTCATACTCAGTCCTGCCAGAATCAATACTATCCCTGCTGAAGACATGAATACCCGCAGCGTGATTCTACCAACACCGTGCTTAACGGTTTATTGATTTATTATTATTTGTTAATTGCTGAAACTTATTTATCATTATTTGTTAAATTTGATAATTGTCTGAAATAAATTCTTTTCATCATCATCATCATCATCATCATCAAAACAGTGTGTTCAGGGTGAAGCAGAGTTTTAAGCAATGCCTCCCCTCCCCCCCTGACTATTTAGTCTGCAGTAGAGGTGGACAATAATTCAATATCAATATACATTGTGATATATCTTTATCCAATAGAGGTTATATGACATTTCCAATATTTCAATATACATTACAGTCTATGATTATGGCATCTGCCACTGACTGACGTTCTGGGTTTTATGTAATTTAATGAGTTTTTTTTTTTTTAAAGCAAATATTTCTAAAAGTTGGAGGAGTTGTTTAAACATAGCACAATAATTGTAAAAGTTTGTACAGGCATCTGTTCTGGGCATTCTTTGCAGTCTTTCTGAGGCTTTTATTTTGTTCATATCGATATTGTAATTATATCGTAGAGATGAATTAAGAAATATATTGTGATGTAAGTTTTTGCCAGATCACCCAGCCCTAGTTTGCAGAACCACCTTTTGGGGTATTTCTTTGCCACTTTTGTAGATTTAGAGACCTAATTGTATCTTCTCAGGAAAATAGATCAGTCAGACATGATATTCTATGAACAGTGATTTACAAGTCTTGCCACGAATTCTCAGTAACATTTAGGTCTGGACTTTGACTGGGCCATTCTAACATGAATTAATTTAAATTAACTAAATTAATTGATTGAACACTTATGTGGTGGCTCTGGTTGTATGTTCAGGGTCATTGTCATATTGGAATGTGAAAATCCTCCCTAGTTCCATGTTTGTTTTTTGCTTTTTTGTTTTGTTTTTTGCAGCATCAATCAGGTTTTTTCCTCTAGGACTGGCCTGTATGTAGCTCCATCCTTCTTCCCATCAACTCTGACCGAACGTTCTCCCTCCTGAGGAATAACATCCCCACAACATGATGCTGCTACCACCATGTTTCCCTGTAGAAATTCATGTTCCGGGTAATGTGCAACGTTAATTCCCCCCCCCCCCCCCCACCACCCCCACAAACAACTTTGTGTGTTTGCAGGATCTGATCAGGTCACCTTCTTCTGCAGTTTGCTTTCGCTAAATCTCCAAATAAACTTATTTGTGGAGCGCACTGCTAAAAGATAGCTGGTTATATCAAATACTTTGATTTAAGGGTAAGACGGGCTACAAATGCAGCCCGGTCCGTTATTTTCTTTGCTCCCACTTTATGTTGCTCACCACATAAAAATCACAATAAACAAGCATTTCGAGGTTCAAGAGGTGTGAAAACCTTTGCAGAGAGCTTGCACACTGTTCTCACCTCTGCGGACCATATGTGGACTCGGCCCTCTTGACCCCCCCTGTGAGTGCGGGGTTCCGACCGTAAGATGAGGCGAACCGTTCCTCTGCAGAGGAGGGGTGGACATGGGCTCACGGGCGTGGCTGTCGAAACACAACAGGAAAAAAATAATAAAACGGTGTCATCAGTATCCAACTTCCTAAACAACGAGACAATATTACAGGTGCAAAAATCAAAACAGTCATGCATACAAACGACGACGGACACATATTCCATCCAAATAGATGACGATGGGAAAAAAAAGAGGAAGGACTCGAGTAAACAGAAATTTAGGTAGCAAGATGCAAAAAAATAATAATTATTTAAACCAGGGAATGCACACAAAACATTTTCAGTAATGTGCTGCATGCAAAATTAAGAAGCAGTTAAGCACTGAAACGTGCTGGTGAGAAGCACAGGATATCTTTAAAAATAGGTTCATCATCATAGCCGGCAGAAAGCAGCAGAAGAAAAAAAAAAGAAGAAGCTCATGATCAAAGCGTAACGTGATTATCATAGCATTGGATTCTTATTTACTGAAGCCAGATCAAATGTTGTGCGTGAGGCAGAGATCATTATTTAGAGAGAGATCCTGAGTGGTTCTGACGGTTACCAATCACACGCAGGGAAAAACATAAAGTGTGGACGGGCTCCGGATCGGTTGATTGGCTGCGAGCAGACGGAGTACTGTTGCGACCTCAGCTCGCTCCTTACCTGCTGTCCTCTGCGCTGAGCTGCGTTACAACCTGACGCTGCACTGCAGCTGCCTGGACCCCACCCCCCTGAGCCTCACCGCCACCACCAGCACCAGCGGCAGCGCTCAGACCCGGCTGCTGCACCTCCGGAGTTGGCGACTGAACCTGGGGGGACTGCGGCTCGGGCAGGTAGGGACCCCCGGTTTCCAGAGGGGGCAGTGTGGGTTTGAAGGTGGGTGAGGTTAGCTGTGTCTGCTTTCTATTTACAGTGCCGGTTCTGCGTGGAGCGGGCTCCGGATGTTTGTTAACAGGGCTACGAAGGAGGGGGAAAGGGGAGAGAGTTCAGGAGGGCAAAACCAGACGCCAACCAACAAGAGTGCCGGAGACCGAGAGAGAGACAGCGAGGGCAACGAGAGACGATGCGAGACGTACAGAGAGAGAGACGGTACTTCCTGAGTGCAGCGAAACCAGCCCAGGAGGAAGAGCCCAAAGAGGACATAAAACCACATGACAGTCACCTTTGAAACAGCAACAATGCGCCGCGCTCTCACTGCCAGAACAAAAGATACAGAGGCGACACCAGAGATACAAAAAGCAACACAGGAAGCCCACACAGAATATAAACCTACAGAGAGACCTAAGCTTTAATTGGAGATCAAAAAAAGATGACAAGAGTACAGAACGGTAATACAACGAGATATAGGCAAAGAAAAAAAAAAATCATGTCCCAACAATGAAAGTTATATAAAATAGCAAAAACAATGCTTCGTTACCATGAATATGACACTGTAGGTGATTAAACCGCTGTGAAATCTCGCAAACAAGTCAGAAACAAAGTGCACGGACAACAGAAAACATCATCCCTTCTTTCACTGCTCAGTAACTGAATTCATTAAAACCTACATCCCGCTACGGTGCAGTTTTGAAGTCTGGGTTAGGCAGATCTTCAGTGGGCGTCTCGGTGACCGTGACCGACTCGTCGGCCACTACGTAAAGGGCCGACACCGCCGGGCCCCGCGACTCCTGCCTGCTCAGTGTCTTGGGGCGGGACGGTAGGGCGAGGGGCAGGCTGAGGCTGGGGTTGGGACGGGACGAGTACCTGTCTTTACGGGGCGTGTGAGCGTCCCCCTCATGCCCAGTGCTGCCGGGGCGCTTCCTGTCCAGCCCGGGTTCCAGGTCTGGGGTCGGTGGGTGGCTCGGCATGGAAAACATGCCTGAAACATTGAAGTCCACCTCTGAAAGAGACAATAGATGATGCTTATTATCATATTCATGTCAGGAACACCACAACTGTTCATTGTCCCATGTTGTCACGTTACAACAACAAACCTCATTGTATTTCACTAAATAAATATGCATGCCACTTCCCAAATGTGTGCATAAGGGCTAACACGTAAGAGGAAGGTGTTCTGCTCAGGTCAGACCAAAGGTGATCTTTTGGGCCTGCATCCATAACAATATCTGTGGAGGTAGACTAACGCCGCAAATCACCCTGTACATATCATCCTCGCACCAAAACAGGTTGGAGGCAGCCTCATGATGTGGGGGAAACTTTATGTGCACTGATGGTCTTCATGCAATCTGACTCAAGCTTTAAAGAATAAGCAACACTTTTGAGACTCTGGATATGCAAAGCTGGTAGAGACAAACCCAAAAACACTTGCAACTTACACTTACATATCTGTAAAACTCGATTCCTAGTAATATCCACCTGTATATTATATTGGGTACATATCCAGCAGTAAATTTAGTTCACAATACTAGTTATCTATATATTATACTCATATGACAAATCTATCAGTAAAATTCTGTTTATAATAGTATTCATCTCTGTATTTATTCAGTACATATCCATGTCCTGTACTTATGGAACCATTGTTTATCCTGCACTTGCTGCTATTGCACTTCTGGTTAGACCTAAACTGCATTTCGTTGCCTTGTACCTGTACCTGTGTAATGACAAGAAAGTTGAATCTAATCTAATTTAATCTAAAACTATGACTGCAGTGGTTCTGCAAAGCCTCAGGGGAGCCGAGTAGAAAAAGAAAATCATCTTATTAGTCAGATTTTTTTATTTGTGACAAGACTAATTACCGTGCCTCATTTCTTTCTGCTTAACAATTATGTGATACTTCGTGTCGATCCATCTCATGAAATCCGGTGGTGCTGGATTGAAAGCAAACCACTGTCATCTATTTTGGACTTGTCCTTTAATTATCCCTTTTTGGAAAGAGCGGTCAAAGATTTTAGTAGCGGTCTCTCAGATCGACGTCCCACTTCAGTGGGAGACTCGATTTCTACGCGGCCGACCGTGGGACAACGTAACATGTAAGGAACGATGCTTGTTTCAGATTCTTAGCGCAGCAGCCGAGAATCCTGTTTCCAGGAAAAGGCTTAATTCCCAAACACCTTCATCAGAGGAGTGGTTTGAAATCTTCTACGACATATTGAAGATGGAGAGAATTACTTACTATATTAGAAACAACAGGATGCTCTTTTGAAAAGACGGGAGCGATGGATTGAATATATGACACTTATAACTAAAAGGATTGGGCTTAACGGTGTACTATTTAGAATGCATTACCAGCAGGACCTCAGAAGTGTCTCTTTCTTCTTCTTGTTTGTTTCTCTTTACACTAGAAGGCACATCCAAGTGTTCTATTTTTATTTATTTCTGCCCATGTAATCTAGTTTTTTTCCTGTTATTTAAATTTGTAACCATGTTCTCTCCATCTTTTTTTCTTTTCATGGTAGATACATCTCCACTGCATAGAAAACATTTCAACAACCCCCAGTCAGTCGTGGCGGTTGGCCGTTCACACTGAGCCTGGTTCTGGTTCTGCTGGAGGTTTTTCTCCCTGTTAAAGGGGAGTTTTCCTCTCCACCATCACAACATGCTTGCTCAGTATAAGGGATTGCTACAAAGACATCGACAATGCATACGACTGTCCACTGTGGCTCTACGCTCTTTCAGGAGGAATGAATGCTGCTTGTCAAGACTTGATGCAATCTACTGGCTTTCCTTAGATAGGAAACCTTTTGACCAGTCTGTCTGGAAAATTTTAATTGAATTTGTCTTCGTAAAGTGCCTTGAGATGACATGTGTTGTAAATTGGTGCTATATAAATAAAATTCAATTGACATTACCAGCTTCACACCTCATGCTACTATGATGGGGTGAAAAAAAGCTTAATACTTGTATATTTTACAGAGCAGAGTGTCCACCATGTAGGTTCTATATTTTACGACTTCTCTCAGTCACTCTTACGTTCTCATATTTCACACTGCAGTGTTTTTTTTGGACAGTGATGCTGCTGCTCTGTTTGTTTACATTCTACGTGTTTTTCTGTCCTGTATTTAATGGTTCAAATATAAAGCTTTAAAGTCTCAGCCTCAAAGAAATTTCGAATAAAAACACAAGATTTTGTGCTTGTACATGTCACAATGATTGGGAATCATTGTTATTTCTAACACAAAAAGGAGATGTTTTACCTTCAGGGAAAAACCAATCAGCATGTTGGATGATTGGTTCGATGATGGCCACAACGTGGACAGACGTAGCTGCTGCCATCTCTGCCAGCGTCCTGAGTTTTACCATTGCAAGAAAACAAAAAGAAGAAGAACACAAAGCCAGCCATAAGTGTGTGCACTTTGTACTGAAGAGCACTACGACTAAGAAACGGTCTTTTACCCCTCTGTTTTTGCCCAGAGCAGGTTTGGCCCCAGGACGATGGCGATGTTGCTGGGAGTCATTTTATTGACCTCACTTTCCTGAGCCAGTTTAGCCAGGAACTTCACCAGGTACCTACAAGCATAAGAAATATATAAATATATATAAATAAGTATAAGAAATTGTTTTACTTTGGCAATACATTTTATAAACTGGTAAATGGGAGACTTGCACTCCCTCAATGTTGACTGAACGAAACATCTATTAGAGTTACCATCACACTAATTGACCAGAAGTAACATATACTGTCTAGAAATGTATTTTAAATCTACAATTTAATAACATAACCACATGTCTAAAGAGCCTAATACGTCTCGATAGTTGAAGCTAGAGCCTGGAAATGCTGTCACTTTGCGTACTAGTTGCAAATCAAAACTTGGGTATTGAACAGACTTCTGTGTGCTGCTAGTTTAATGACATACACATCATGAGAAATGCTAATAAATAATTTACATCGGCAACATTTGATATGATTTATAAGAGTGGCCGCCATATTGGATGCTGAGGTTGGGACTGCTCCGAGACCTCTGGCTCCGTCTGAATACATCCAATTATAGCTCATAGCTCCTGTTCCTTGACCATTCATGGGGTCAAAATTAAGAACATCATCGTGGGGAGGAAAAGAGCTTTGGACATAAATGCTCCATTTCCTACCTCCTTCCTTACTGACTGCACTATTTGGACAGCACTTATCATGGTGACCATTGACACACTTCCACTTTGGCTAAAGAGTCCTTATCCAATAGAGGAATTCGGATGGAGCCACTGACTTTCTCCCAAAGAGAAAGCAACATTATTGACTTTGTTGCAATCTGCAGTTTCACCACTTGGTGTCACTATATTCCACAGACAAAATCCAAGGCTTGCTTTGACTTCTGATCTTTTCAAAGTTGAATCCTTTTTTCTATAGCTTAGATTTAGGAGCTATTAACAAATCTATCTAAACAGTACTTAAAAACAGCAAAAGATTAACTGTTTCATGGAAAAGCCATGGCACGAGGATAAAATAAAATAAACTTTTGTACATTCCCTGGAGACATTTTTTGCGAGTAGGCACCTTTTAATTGAACAGGCTCAATCATGTTGCATTTTCATTTGGGTTTTGCAACATTTCTGGGAAATTGGCTGACTCTAGCCATCTGAACTTTAAAAGTAAGCAATAATATTTTTGAAATCAATTGGAAAACTCACAGGAAACCAGTGAAGAAATACCAGGACTAGAGTTATGTGTTAAGGCTCTTTAACATCGGTTATAAGAGGAGTAAAATTACCTATTCTGGGGAGATGTTTTGCTAGATTTACAGTTATCTGCTCTTTCACCAAAAAATACTGCCACCGCTTATTGTTATTCTTACATTATAACTAAGTCTGTGCAGTGCCCCTTGATTCCATGATCCATAATTAAATTATTTCTGTTTCTTTTACTATAAACATTATGCAAAAAAAAAAATCTGTAGTTTTTTTTTTTTTTTTTAAAAGAACATTTGAAGCTCTATTGATGTTATTTCCAAACATTTGTTCCAGCATTCTGAAACATAGCTGAGGATGCTCATACTTGAAGTTAGCTTTGTGAGCCTTCGGCAAATGGTCACATGTCACCCAAAGAGCCTGAAGCCTCTTGTCGGAGTCAGATATGCTGGAAACACCAAGAACACAGTTGCATCAGCACCAGGAAAAATGTCTTTTGCTAGATAGTAAACATCACATCTGTGTTTGTGTGTTTATGCTTCATTACTTGGAGGCCTGTATCCATTCATCGTACAGGCTAAACGTCATTAGCGGCTCGGGTAGTTCCCTGAGGTAGGACTTCAGGGCTCCTGTAAAAAGTACAAAAAATACTATGAGAAACAAAAAAAAAACACACATCTAGAGCAGATGGCTTTACTGTTGATTAAACTGCAGTGGAGGTTGTACCAGCGACTGCGTGTGGATCTGAGTAGAACTCCTCGAGCTGCGAAGTGGAGCAATCCAACGCTGCTTTCAGCTTTTTAAGCTTTGAAGCTCCAGCAGCGATCCGGAAGAGTCCCTAAGAGGAACACGAGGAAGAAAAAAAACAAAAAAAAAAAAAACATCAGCACTGATTAGTATCGACACCCAGCTCTGGTTAACACCTTAAAAATTCAAGAAGCCAGAGCTGGACCGGGAACAAGAAAGGAGAAGTAGATATCTGTCAGAAACAAGAGAGGAACCGTTCTGTTACAGACAGAACCGTTTGTCTCTGTTTAACTGAGCACCAGACAGACAGCACGATGGTTTGGTTTCACTTCATAAAAACGCTTTAAATCACGTTCTACAGGGAGTCCAGCAGCACTGTTACATTTAAAGTGTGTAAGTGCAGAGAGGCTAATGGGTAACAGATGTCCACACACATACACAGGTTTTATTCCTGCAGGGCCAAGACTAGCCGAGCAAAACTTGGCAACAGATGTTTCCAGACCATAGATGCCATCATTTCTGGAGCCTCATCTTCTTCCAGCTCAAATGGAGAGGGGGATTTATTATTTTATGCCCACAAATTCATATCCAATTTCTGGTCATTAAGTGTCAACTTTAGCCCCACTTTACTGACTCACGGCTTTCCTTCATCCTTACCTCTTCCCTCATGCCAGTCTCCAGCAGCATCATGACGCAGGCCTCTAGTGGCAGAGCGATCTCTCGGTTGCTCCTCTTGAGGTGCTCCTCCAGCTCCGTGCCGAATGCGGGCTTCTCCATCCACGAATCTACAGAAATTAAATACGTTTTAGAGGCAATCAAACTATACACAGTGGCTAATTTATGTGCCGTGGCTTTTAGTCAGACCCGGACGACCAGTTACAAAAACACTTCCCCCTTAATCAATTTTTTAAATGCTGAACTCATTACAGAAATGAAGTTGCATTTTTGTGGCTCCATTTAATTTTTCTCTCGTTTGTAGGATTCTAAGTTTCTAAGATGCTTGTATTTGCACAATATAAAACATGTTTATGACTAATAAACTTAAAAAAATTATGTAAAATGTATCAGTTTAAAAAAAAAGAGCTAATTTTGAGTTTAATGCAGCCACATAAATCAAATGAATTACTGGAAAATCTGTGTAATGCTTAGAGATGATCTGACATAATCTAAATATCTAGAAATGCTAATATTTTACAATCAAGAACCATTTTAATTCAACATTCAATATTTGTATTATAAATAAACCACAAGCATGGATTAGGGTCTTAATCAAGGCATTTTTGCGTTATGATTATGATAGTCCGTGACAAAACTCAACTCACTATCCCTGTTTTTGGTCGACTCTCTTTGAGTCCCAGCAAGCTGTTTGGCTCCATTTTGCACAGCCAATAAATGTATTTCAGGCTCTACATAAACATTCGTTGCTCTAACAAATATGGGGTTTTGCTTTCACTATCCAAACACTTTCACATTGACAGAGGCTGTATTTATAGTTGTGGCCGCTTCGTCTCTGTCCGTGTCAAGTGACCTGTTTGTGCTCAGGTAATGGCCAGCATTTTGGCAAAACTGCGCAGAGATCAGCTAAAATGTAAAAAAAAAAAAAAAAACAACAACGTTGTGACTTTAAAGCAAAACACGTTTTATAAACAGAAGAAGTTTTTCTGTGATTTTCATATATACACACACACAATTCACCAAAATCACACCCAAATATGCAACAAGCTGAATTATCAGAGAGCTATCAAAACTGAGAGCAAACCTGCTAGCGTTAGCCTAGCGCTAACAAACAAACTAGCTGTACGTAAGATCATGCAACTATGTCAGGAAAAACATATTATGGGTGTATGAAGTGTGAAGCTGCTGATAAGGAATATGTCCGTCAGATATATGGTTGTTAAAGTTTAAGTATTTAAATAAATAATAAAGCATTTCAGGTGGCATAATGTCAGAACATTGTGGCAGCTATGCTAGCCTAGTCGACCCATGTTGGAGCAGTCTATTGAGTCTGATTTGTAGAATCTCCACTGGGGACAAAGTATCTATCCATGTCAAAAAAAAGGGACAAGAAAGTCTGCAGACACCTGAGTTGTGGTAATGGTTCAATACTGAGGAAATGTAGGGTGTTATTTTACGCCACTTCAAAGCTGTCACATTTTCGTGGCCTTTTGTTTCATGAATTATTAGACCAGGACTCGGTATCAGCAACGTTTTAGCCGTCGCTTTGACCCTCTAGAGCTAAATTAGTGAAAACGAGCTGCGGCAACAGAACCATGAGGGCCTCAGCCACATATCTGATCCAAGATAGATATCAGACACCCAGAGCGTATTGGATTGGCCCCTACCCTAGCAGTACTACGAGAAAACGTGTCATTGAAATCATCAATCCATCCATTACCTATACCCGCTTGTCCTTGAGAGGCGGGATACACATCAGACAACTATGATTAATGGAGCTCGGTTAACCTTAGTGACATGCCTGGATATGAAAAGAGAATAATCTGCCTCCCAGCCTTTTTTTTTTTTATAAAAATAGGGTTTAATGATTGTCTTATCTCACCCAACTGATAAACTGACAGCTTTATGGTTCGAGTGGTTTCATTTTCCTTTTTCAGGTAGAACTCCCTCCTCTCGTGTTTTTCTTTCAGAGAAAATTAAACTCACATAATTTCACACAAAAAGCTACTTAGCACTGATCTGATGTTCAGCAGCAACCTATCTCACTCGTGTGCCTCTGAGTCGGACCATTTTGACGCTGCTGCCCAATAAAGCAAACATTCATAGAGTCACATATTTTTTGAGGTTGTATTTGTGCAGATGTCTTTACCTTGCTGCGTTTGGATGTTGGGAATAGCTGCTTCAAGAGCAGCCAGAGACCTCCTGTGATACTCTGCCTGGGCTTCTAATAACTGCAACACACACAAATACGAGACGTTGCCATCCAGGAATCATCCATTTGGATTCTAAGATGAACTATTTCACTTTGATGCACTCACCATGACATAGTAGCGTGCGTATTCACCCTCTTTTGAGGCAAAGCTGTACATATCTGCAGACAGCTGGTCCTGCAGGATAAATGAAGATTTATCAATCCAACACACCAAAACGTGACAGCATTCTTAACCTTTGTTCAGTACATCAACCATAAACTCCTCATTACAATACTAATGAACCCCAGATGACAAAGTTTGACCTTTGATTACACTGCAATGTCTGGCCTGGCCGTTCCTGTTACAGAACCTCCTTTGTTCGACTGCTTCATTAAGCTGAGGAATGTACACCTATTTGTTCTGATAGGCCCCCATATCGTCTATATACAGCAGATTACTCCACTGTTAATGGTTACCTTGCATATTTCCACTTTATTAAGAGCTTCGTCCATCTCATCCTTGAGCGAGTCTACCTTAGAGGTCATGGCCTGGTTGTAGGACTTTGTTGCCTGAAACCACCTGAAGGACACACACGACAACATACAGCCAAAGGCAGATATTTAGGTACACTGTATACAAAGACACAACCTCATCTTCCTTGTTATACTGAATCAAATATAATCTAGGTCTCTTTTTTTTTTTTTTTTTTTTTTTTACCTGTTTTCAAATTCAGAAGTTAACAAACAGCGTGATCGACTTTAAACAATTTCAGAAAGCTCAGATGGTACCGACACGGCTTTCTAACCTTCATAACGTTTGGGGTAAATGAAGACACGACTGTAAATGTAATTTAAGGCAACACCTGAAACGTACTGCTTTGTTGTGTTACATCATATAAAAAAAATCTACATCTAATATAAAATGTAATCAGCCCAGAACGTTGTGGACCGCCACAAATTCCAGATGCCTGAAGGTGTAAATAATGTTTCAATTATTATATTCAAGTGTAACAGTTTGGGAGTATTAAAACCATTGTCTCTCTGTCTCAAAGATAAACATATGTTGGTAAAAAAAAAAAAAATCTGCAAATCAACTCCAGAACAAAAGTCAAAGACCTTTTGAAGAAGTTGGCTAAAGGTGGTAAGAGTCATTATCCACAATTAAACAAATCTACCAACGTGGCCACTTAGAGAGAAATTATCCATTTCTCTAAAAGCAACATAAAGCCTAAGATTATAGTTTCCAAACAAAAAAATAATAATAATTTGTGAAGACATGGCCCATGCTTGGACGAAGCTAAAAACTCTTTCTAGCCATATTGGCCACTTTCACAGGTAAACCAGAAACATTTCCAAGACTGAGAACACTGTGCAAAGTAGTAGTAGCAGTATCATGTGGGTAGTTGTTCTGCAAGAGGGACTGATGCACTTCACACACAAAAAAAAAAAAAAGATTCATCATAAGGAATGAACATTGTGTGAAAAAAATTTCAGCAACATGTAAGGACATCATTCAGGAAGTTAAAGCTTGGGTATAAATGGGTCTTCAACATAGACGGTGGCCCTAAGCATACCACTATGGTAGATGCAAAGTGGAGAAAATGTCTTTCATTTCAACTGCATTTACATGATCAGAAAAATTTCATCCAAAATGTGCCCTTTTAATTAAAATGATGGCAACAATATACAGGTCAAGTTGAAAATGTGAAAACAGCTAATAGCTTAATAAATATAGATATAGGCATCCGTTTTTAAGCAAATGCACCTCGTCTTCGCCGAGTCATAGTCCAGAACCAGTTTGGCGAGCTGTTTCCTCTGTTTCAGTATGTTAGGAATCTCCACCTGTGGGAAAAAAAGAAAAAAAAACATTCAGGAATCAGGAGAATCAGGCATGACTAGACAAGCATCATTTCACTGAGAACAACTTTCCTGTGAGCGTGTGAATTACACACCCCATTTAATGCTACAGTTCATAGAACAACTGTTACAGAGCAGCTGCATGCCAGATCCTGAGTAATTTGTGGAGCATAAAATGAGTGATGATGTGTGTCTTTTTTATTTATTTTTTTTACCTCTGCCAGCTGGTTGAGAGGATCCAGAATATCTCTTTCAATCTGCAACTCATGCTGCAGAAGTTCGGTGGATAACCGGCTTTCTGTCTCGCCACACACCTCTAACATCTTGCTGCAACACACACAAACATATGCTAAGTTGACCTCTTTCACAACTTTTCAGCGAATGGAAAACGTATTATTATCCCAAGAACCCATTTTCCCATTTTGTCAAGTCACAACCACACAGTTTGGGGCATTTCTTTGTTGTTTTTTATGCTATAGGCCAGGGCTAAAAATAGTGCATAATTGTGACGTGGAAGGAAAAGGGAAGCTTAGATTGAAAATTGTCATTACGAATGGAAAAACAATCTGAAGGGTGTGGTGCGCAATTTTCTTCAGCACTCCTGAGTCAGTACTTTGGAGAACCACTTTGTAGAACCAGCTGCAAGTTTGTTGGAGAGTGTCTCTATCAGCTTTTGTTTATTCCTCTTTACAAAGGGGGCTCAAGCTCACTGAGAGCATCGGTGAACATACATTTTTTAAGTGCTGGGACAAATTTCCCAATTTGATTGAGATCTGGAATTTGACTGCTGAAGCATTCCCACAGCATGATGCCGCCACTTCCAGTTTTCATAACGGCGATGCCCAACATTACCATTTTCCAACCGTGATTTCCAAGAGTCGTCTAGTCAACAGATTTTTCCACCTGAGCTGTGGATCTCCCCAGCTCCTCCAGAGTTCCCACAGGCCTCTTCACTGTCTCTCTGATTAATGCTCTCTTTGTCTACGTTCACACTGCAGGTCTTAATGCTCAATTCCGATTTTTTTGTGAAATCAGATTTTTTTGCGTGTCCGTTCACATTTCCAAATATAGGCGACTTGTATGTGATCTCCTGTGTGAACTGAATTAATTCAACCGAAGTGTCCCGCATGCGCACTCGAGGACGCGATGACGTCACACGTAGCAAGCATCCTCAGTGTTTGCGGAAGTAAACATGGATTATAATGCTGGCGCGCATTTTGCGGTCATTAATTTTATTTTCTAACCAGAGCTTTCTCTCCACTGACTTCTCTCCTCATTGTAGTCCGCTATGGGTGTCGTCTTTCTTCCTGCTTCTGCATAGCAGGATGCAGAATAGTGACGTTTGTCGAGTATCGGTGACGTACAGGTCGGATAAATGCGACCCGGCCGTACAGACACAGGTCGCATTTGAAAAGATCAGATACATATCGCATTCAGGACCACATATCCAAGTGGCCTGGGTCGCATTTGAAAAAAAATCAGATCTGTGTCGTTCAGTCTGTCATGAAAAGATCAGATCCAGGTCGTATATGGGCAAAAAAATCGGAATTGGGTCACTTCAGGCTGCAGTGTGAACGTAGCCTTGTCTTGCAGTTGTGTCATACTCTTTCTATTATTAGATGATGTATCAAGCAGAGCTCTGGGAAATAGATTTTTTTTTTTTAACGTAACCCTGCTTTAGGTTTCTCCACAACTTTACCCTTGGTCTTATCTGCGGTCTTCTTGGTGTGCTTTGTTCAATAATGTTCTCTAAGAAACCTCAGTGACCTTCACAGATCAGTGTAAAGGGAGTTAACACATAAAATCGCATGAAAATACATTTCACTTTATGGCTGCAATGTGACAAATAGCGGAAAAGGTCAGAATTTGTTTGTTATTTCTCACCCAATCACACTCTCGTCCCCCAGCTGAACACCACCTTCCTGCATGGTCTGGGAGAGCCCCATCAGCGGCAGCTTTTTCTGCAAAAAGGCATGAAAGCAAAGTTAGACCCTTACCAAAAAAAAAAAAAGAACTTGAAGTTGACTTGTGAACGAAGAAAAGTCAAACAATATTATGTTTGGATATTCTAAGTGACAACGATACTGACGGGAATGGCAAAGCAACAAGAGACGTGATTCCTGCACTGTTGTTTTTTGTCTGTCTGTACTGTTGGTAGGCAGCACTGAGTGTAGCAGCTCTGCTGGGATTGTAACGTTGGCAGCAAGCCATTTTTCGTATCTGCGGGTTCGGATAAGAAGAAACACCATGTGTCCTCTGCACAAGATGCCGACCCCCGTTACCGTAAACCCTAAAAAAGGTGTGTCAGGGCCGGGATTTCTGCACATGCCGTCCATGTGGAACAGAAGCGGCAGTAATGTTTTACAGCCAAACACTCAATGTCTATAACGTGACCTGATAGTAAAGTTGTGTTTCGTTTAAAGTTCAGCTCAGCGAAACAGAGCAAAGGCTAACGGGGACAGCGCATTCTTCTCACATGTCTTTTCTCCGTGTCGGTGCCAAGTTGACCCTGCAGACAGGACACCAGCCTCTTGTGCGTGTTGTGCGACACAAACCGCACCAGCTCCATCCGCTTCTCGATCTGCATGCACGCAGGAGACAAAATAGAACAAACAACAACAAAAATTATTAAAAATGCAAACAAAGAAAACAGTAGGAAAAAGATCAGTGCGCCGGGATGAAGGAAACATAAAGCTTCCATCTTTCCTGTTCAACAGATACGACCCAGGTGAGGGCTGCAAATCAACACGCAGAGGCTGAATAAGCACAGATTCATCCGTGAAAAAGTTTCCATCCTGTCCTTGTCATGGGGACGTCATGGAGGATCTGACTGTGTCCCGCAGCAGAACAACATGCAGCTGTTAGACAAAGACACAAGGATGCGGCAAGAGGGAACGCAGAGTGACGAGTCCTCTCAAATGAGGTGCAGGGAAAGCTTTTCTGACAAACGGTATGAGAAACAATAGCAAATACATTCATCATATTGACTGCAACGCTGCCCAACAGGTTCTCCATCTTCAGCTGGTATTACACAGATATTACCTGCTGTTTTACATGCCTTGTAACTGGTCTTGTAACTAAACAGTATACATTTTAAAAGCCCTCTTTCGACGTCAAAACCTTTGCTGGACAACTTAAACCAGTAAGGTTTAAACATAAACTCACTTTAGATACGGTTTGTTGCTTTCAGGTTTTCTTTCCATTTTGATATTTTGTTGTAGCTCATTATCAAAACCCTCCTAGTAACAAATCTCCAAGTGCAGCCGCTTCTAGTGACATCACATAAGGCATGAGACAACTGATCAGTTTGTTACATTTTTGTATATTTATTGGGTTTTTTTTTTCTATTTTAATTGCTGTTCTTAATAAAAAAAAAGAAGTACAACTGTGGTGGTTAGTCAGCAGGCAAAACAATGTGTCATTTTTTCTAAATGATTGCATTTCTTTCTCTTGAGGTCTTGACAGACTAACGTTTGCGTTAAACCACAAATGGCTGCGTGCCTGCTAAATATGATCTTCCTCTTCCTTTCTCGGTGTAAACATCCAGCTGCGTCTTCAAGATCTGAGCCCATTCGCTGTCAGATTTCATCATCTTCCTTCACTTTTATCCCCTCTAATTCATCGCTCCCTTTAAGAGTGGGCGATGGACATTTCTGCTCTCCTCCTTCTTTTCCGCCTCCTTTCCTTTCAGCCAAACCGCCGCTGGATTCCACTTCCTACCCGGGATCCACAAGATCCAATCCCAAATTAGCTGATCCCCCAACTCTAGGAATATCTGGCGATAGCCCCGGTTAGATGCAGGTTTCCAACCATGATGTGTGCCAAGGAAGGAGAGAGAAGGCAGAGGTCAGAGAGTCTGCAGTGTGGGCGAGACGGCTGGGCGGGAAACACATGCTGATCACAGGCTGTGTCTTTGGAGCAAGTTTTGTCTGAGCGTACGGCAAAAGAACACAAAGCAAACAAGGACAGCATAGAGTGGGTTTTCTCGAAGATATTCGGCTACACTGCAAAAACGGTACTAGAAATAAGTAAAATATTCTTTAAAATGAATGTATTTGTCCTTGATTTGAGCAGGTAAATAAGATAATTTGCCAATGGAATAAGATTTCTGCACTTAAAATAGGAACAATTCATCTTTATCATCTTATTTCAAGTGCAGGATGTCTAAATATCTTATTTTAGGGGTCACAATACTCATTCCATTGGCAGAAAATATTATTTACCTGCTCAAATCAAAGATAAATACACTAACTTTAAGAACATTTTACTTATTTTAGATCTGTTTTTGCAGTGTAGGACTTTTGGTCTCATCACGTCTTCAACCGCTGGTTTTACTGTCCTCCCAAAGTTATACCTTTATTCTTGGTTGAATAAAGATCCCACCTTCAGATGTAGAACACCCTGATAAACTGCAGTTTAAAAGTTAGAAGAGAGAGGAGAAAAAAACGTGGAAAACCTCCTGATACAAGTCACAGACAAGCCCACAATTACCAAAATCGAACAAAGATGACTGCTATCACACTGCTGTTGACATAATGTCGTAAGATTCACAGTCACTGCCAACTTTTCTGTTTTTTTTCTCCCCAAAAGCAGGAGTGAAAACTGAGCAGAACGAGCTGCTGACCTCTGACCCACAACAGCAGAAAACATATAAATCTCAGTGAATCACTCCCGAGCTCATGTGGATGGGCTTGTTGGGTTTTCAGGCACGGGTTCGCTTTGGTCGACTGAAAAGCTGCGTCACCAAACTAGCTGGAAAATGACTGACCCGCTTGGCAGAGGACTTAACGGCCAGATTATGAAGATAAGCATGGATCAGAAGCAGCATTTGTATCTAGAAAGAGCTTGGAAGAACAGTTGCTTTGGTTGGAAGTGGAAAGTTAAAAAAAACATACAGTAACCAGCTTTTTTTTTTTTTTAAAGTCTAAATGTTCAAGTGTTTTCATGTAATGTTGAACAACAGAAAGCCAAAAAAAAACCAAAGAAAACAAGCATTTTTCAAGGTTTTTCTACTTTCTAGAAGTGTATTTAGGTTAAAAAAAAGACATTTTATATTATGGCAAAGCTGAGATGATGTTATGGGCAATGTCCATCAAGCCTTATGGGTGATGAATCAAAGCAGACAAGCCTATATTTTAACTGAAAAGTTAACACATGCACTAGTAAGTAGGATCCTATCGTTCCAACTATCCAACCGTCATTTTCTGCTTATCTGAGATCAGATGGGGGTGGTAAGAAGTCTAACAGGGTTTCTATTGCTTCTAGTGATGGGCAGTCGCTGGAGAGTTGGCAGCCCTTGAGACTATTTTAGGTGCTTTGTGTGGGAGCGCACTGCATTTCGTCCCGTCCAGGAATTGAGAAGATTCCTTTTGAGACTGACCCTCACCTCAAGAATGCCTGCACCTCCGAATAATCGCCTTGGTAAAGCGATGAAAACACTTTGGATACTTTGCTTGCGATAAAAGAAGCTGTGTTGTCCTGCGAGGGTCTCGCATTTCAGAACCTGCCTCGGGAAAGGGCTCAATCCTTTTCAGTGATCCGAATGAATGGAAACTGCACTAATAGGTGGACCCGCCCGGACTTGGTAGCTTCCTCATAATCTAGTGTTGGCCCGCCAACTGTTGGGAGGAATATCAGGGGCTGGTGCCAAGCGAAGGCAGGGGCCTGGTCTTGGTGATTCTCAGCATTGTTTCAAAGAAAAACGATTGCTTGTTCTGCACATTCCCAAAATCTGGTTCTTCAGTCAGATGTAATTTCCTGATATAAAAAGTGTCTTCTCTTGTCAGGCTTCCTCTGCTAGCGGATAAAACTGCACCCTCAGTTCTGTCCTCTGTGTTCACGACTCTCTCTGATGTGAAAACAAACCTCTTTGAGGATTCCCTCAAAGAGGTTCGTGATGTCAAAGTCCCGCTGTCTGTCTGTTGGCTGGAAATGTTACCAAGACACAAACCTTCACCGAAAGAGATCAAAGGTAATTTGCCAGCAGAGAAAACACATGAGGCCGCTTTTATCCCCAACATAAGAAGGTAAAGCATGGAGAACAGGACCCAAACGGAAGCAGAAGATACAGCGCTTGCCTTCGATCTGAGCAGAGAAATGTACTTCTGAGGGGGGACAGCAGAGCATATTCGTAACCAAGCAAGATTTCTGAGCGCGAGAGCGTAGGTCTGAGTGAGAGCAGTTTCTGAGAGGAAAAACTAAATAAAATAAAAATGCATGCTTTTAAATAAAATAAAAATGCATGGACAAATTATTAGGAAGAAAAATATCCGGTTAGCATCACAGGTTTAAAATGTGAAAGTTCAGAGCTGGAGTTGATGGTTTCAGTTAATCTGTCAAAGTGGAAGTTGGAACAAGCAGCAGCTTACTATAAATAATAGATGCCAACACCGTGTTTACCAGAACGATGCTACTGTGAGGCGCCTCGGTTTGGTTTGTGTAAGTGACCCAACAGAAACAGCAGCAACTTTGCAAAGACATCCGTTTTATACTGGTAATAACTAAGATAAACGACGCTGATCTGGCTTGCAAGATAACGGCCAGGCCTTCTTAAGGTTTACAATTCACGCTGACAAGCAGGTATATATCTAGTATGCAGACTGAAGAGATTAGAGTGATGGTCACGTACCCTCAAACATTTGACTGCGCTCTCTCTTTTCAATTACAAGAGAGGAAACGACAACTATGAGAATAGGCTTACTATAAATACAGCGCCGTTTCTAATCAAATGCACTCAACCGACCATCAGCAAAAGCGATCCCCTCTATAACAGCAAGCCGTTTGCTCATTTAGGGCATGCCGGTGAGCATTTTTAGGGAGTCAGGCAGGAAAGACATCTGCAATGACCTTAGAGAAGCAAGTCTTGATCCCTAGCAAACTAGGAAGATTTAAAAGACCACGTCCAAACACGTTAAAGGGTCCCTTACACAATGTTGGAACTATGGCTAAATATTCAGTATATTGTATTAGATCATCCACATAGTTGATTCTTTTGTAATCAAATGCTAATTAAATCAATAAATGTGTTGAAATAGTTTAAAAGCTAGCTCTGTGCTATGCTGCTAATGGGATATCCGGCAATTCCCCCAGTGAACACATAAGCCCGTTCATTTTCCAGAAAGAGCGAAATGTTCAAGTGTTCACTCCCTCTTCTGTACTCTGTAGCGACCCTTTCACTGTTTCACTAGTTTTTTTTTGTTTTTGTTTTTTTGCAGACTGTTCTCAGGAGGCGTCCGGCTAACAGGAATCTTTCGGTTTGAAGATGCAGGACCAACGAGTTTTACAACCTGACTGCTATCACTGCGATTTTCAAATGGAAACCCACAGCTAAGGAAGAAACCAGCGTATCAAAACAACGCAGAGAAGCTACAGTTTCGACTCGCCCAGAAAAGAGTAAGTTCCTTAGTTTATCTGAGTATACATCAGCAGACATGGGCGGACTGGCGTATAGGATTACCGGGGATTTCCCCGGTGGGCCAGTGGGTTAGTGGGCCGGTTGTTACTGTTAAGCCCGTGGAGGTGCCGTCCCGCTCGGCCCCAGTCATGCAGTGCGCTTTTGTTTGGTAGTGCCACGTTTCCTCAAATGCCTTTTCTACCTCTCCTCCACTTAAAAACAGATCTGCTCAGCCTGCGGCCACGGAGCGGACCTGTAAACACAAGAAAGAGCGTTCCAGGCCCGGGGATCAGTTTAACTCTAGCGCCTCATGACATTCCTCTGTGGAACATAAGGGCTACCTGTCAATCAATGTAGATGTACATAAGTAGGGCTGGACAATAAATCAATTTAATCAATTAATTCAAATTCACAATTTATGAAGAATTCATTTTTGGAAAATTAGGACTTTATTTTGCCAATGCGCTCATTTGACTTCCATGAGAAGAATAGCATGCAATGCCTAATATATATGTTTAGGAAAATATATTGTCAATATATTGTAAAGAGGAAACTTTTCTACCATAAGATGAGACACTTTAATGTATTCCTAGTTTGAAGTTACATAAGTGAAGTGAAGCCTGTTCTTAACTCATTGTGTGAAACCACCAGCAGCAAGCATCTTGTTATATTTTCATTGTTTACAACGGCAGGGCCGCCATCTTGTTTTACAAGCATGTTTCACAGCTTGTATTTAGTTGTACTTTGAATTCAGGTCAACTCCCAGACAAAGTGGTTGAAACGAAAGTTTTTAAAACAATTTCTTTAATTAGTTTTGTGGAATGAAAAGGAGGGAATCCATTATTTGAATTTGGTAAAATAAAATCAGAGCTTTTATCTTCTAAGCCAAAAAAAAAAAAAAGGTCCACATTGACCGTGAAGATGGAGCCGCAAAAAAAAAACTATGAAACGTAAAGGAGGCTGTGAAATGCTGAGATATGAAAGCTCTCAGTTATATCAGAGATCTTACAGGCCTTACCTAGCACTGTTTATTGTAAAACTGAACGTACAATTAAAGTGAGACTTAAGGTAAGTTCACACCGAACGCAAACAAGGCCAATTTGATCACCTGCCATTAGTAGCTTGACATTTCGCCTCTCTCTCGCAAACAATCCATGCTGACAACGCAGCCATTTCTCCCCTGCCCGCTTCAACGCATCATCAGATATGAGAAGTGTCTATCAGCTTGCCTGTTCAACTCACCGTGACGGAGATGGATTTTACCGAGCGAGAACGGTGCCGGCATGCAATGTGGAAAGCCAAACAATGGCGTCAGCGTCCCTGGGTCCACCAGATCCTCCAGAGAAGCACCAGGTTCGGCGAGGACCACCACCTGTAGCTGCGTTTGGATGACGGTCACCTCCGCCGGTACTTCTGTCTCTCCAGGACCCAGAGAAGAGCTGCTGTCCCTCGTCTACAGATCCCTCTGGGACACGAGCTACAGTCGCAAGACGCACTTTGAATCGTCCTGCTACTGAAAAGCGCTTCATAAATAAACTTGCCTTCCCTTACAGGAGTCTTGGGTCAGTAAATCCATCACTTCTCTATAGAAATATAGCCTAATCGTATTGTCTAAATATGTAACATAAAACATTTTTTTTGCTTAAATAAATGGACGAGGAGCCCCCCTAACGTGACGTGAATTGACAGAAGATTTCCTTTCTCTATTTGCAGTTTTTTGCTCTATTCACCCAATTTGTGACGTTTGCATCGCTCAAAACACGTCGTTCACATCGCAGACAGTTAACTCGCTCCTGAGCGGGCCTTTAAATAGCGATAACATTTAAATCGCTCGCTCCATTCGCCTTGTTCGCATTCGGTGTGAACGCACCCATAACCTTCTTCCTGCAGAAACGAATAACTTGAAATATTTGAGATTAAAGAACCAAAAGACTTTGGCGGGAAAGGTCCTATGGACAGATTTGATCGAGTAAAGATGCTGGGCCGTATACACAACGTTGTTTGATGAAAACCTAACACCTGATTCTGAAATTTGATGCATCTGGGTGGTGGTGATGTAATGATGCGGGCTTGTTTTGCAGCCCCAGGACCTGGGTACGCTGGACTCATTGATTGGCCCAAAGTATTTTATAGTCAGAGGAGAAGCCATCTGCCCAACAGATTTGGACAATGATCCAAAGCACAGCAGAAAATATACAGAATTAGAATAAAAACTGAAGTAAGGTCCAGTCAAAAATCCAGAGCTCAGTCTGACTGAAATGCTGCAGCGGGACCTTAAGAGAACAGATGTATAAGGAAATGACTTCGAAACTAAATGAACTGAAGCAGCAAAGTGAAAAGAAATTTCCTCCACAGCAACAAAAGCAACTGGGAAGTCATTTCTTTTGGGAAGTC
Organism: Fundulus heteroclitus; assembly: GCF_011125445.2. Classification (NCBI taxonomy): domain Eukaryota; kingdom Metazoa; phylum Chordata; class Actinopteri; order Cyprinodontiformes; family Fundulidae; genus Fundulus; species Fundulus heteroclitus. Next base: position 22,142,081 of record NC_046376.1, on the reverse strand, counting down.
AAGTCATTTCTGCTAAAGGTGATTCAATAAGCTGCCGAGTCATGGAGTATAGCTTATCTTATGATGACATTTTGGGAAAATTTAATGATTTTCTCCCACCACTTTTATTCAGTGTGACGTCGTATCGTTACATGGCAACAGATCAGATGTGCATTCCATATTTTTAAATCAGGTTTGTGGAAGTGTGATGATTAATGGAAAAGAAGAACTGTACTGGACTACATCATAGATGTTTGAGGTGTGAATTCACATCATGTCACCGCTATCATATCTATAATGCAACATGTGCGAGCTGACGTGATCCAGAGCGACTGACGTTTTGTTTCTCTCACCGCCTGGCCCAATGCAATACCCGCTTACCATATAACCATCAGATGTGAGCGTTGCAAAAGTATCTGCCGCCCACAATTTGTATATCTTATCTTAAGTTGTATTTAAATACTGAGTTAGGGAACCGGTTCTAACCTGACGCCCTTCACTTTGAGATCAGGAAGGCAAGGGTACGCTCCGCTCTGGCAGCCTCCCAGACTCTCCCACTGAGGCAGGACGAGTCCAAACAAGATAAATGCCTTACCCAATGCAAAGCACTATGGAAAATACAAGTGAAGAGAGTACTATGACAGCAGGGAATAACAGAGTCAAATTTCACATTTGACCAATCGTAGAAGGGGGGGGGGGAAGCTTGTGGGAAGTGGGTAAGGAAAAATCAGCCCTTCTGGTCTCATGCTTGGAAGATGAGAGAAAAACATTTCCAGGCAGTGTGATTATATTGCAGTGCTGATACTGATTCCCTGCTGCACGTGTCAGTAAACTGCACACTTTACTCGGATCCCTGCAGATGTAAGAGCGGACTATAAGCAACATTCGACCGAGTGCTCAGCGGACATCCATGCTGAAGTTCCAGTTTTCTTTATGTGATGAAATGCAAGAACCTGCCTGTGTAAATAAATTGCCTTTTAATTCAGTTTCATCACTAGTAGGACAATCCTGGCATTGGTCCAATGGCATTCCTTTAACTAAATCCAAAGTTTGCTGGGCGGATACAGCTCCCATCCGAAACTAAAGTAACCACCTGGTTTTAACCAAGCAAATAGCTAAAGAAGCTCCCATTGGATAATCACCGCCTAGATGTTTACGTTTCAGGGAGCAGGACTGTGATCTGGGGTCGGGGGATCATGGCCAAAACTGAGGTCCGCCTACTACCTGAACATGCAGAATGAGAAAGTAATTTAATTTGTCAACTTCTTCATCCTTGATGTTTCAGACATATTCCTAGACGACAATGCCGGGATTTATTGAGCTCAAAGAAATTGTGAGGCTCAATGAAGACACACATTGAGAATCGTTGGGATGTGATAAAAGAAAAATGTTTCCCGCCGTCCATCTCTCCCACCGTCTCTACAAAGATCTTGATGATGCATGCATGCAGCTGTGGATATAAATAAATGCTGTGACAGTGCAGAAGTCTACTAAGGGATGTTGCAATCAAAACTAAAGGCGGTACAAAGGAACATTAGAGTGACTTTTTTTTACTCAGTGCGCCATAAATATACCGTGACACTGCACAATAACCACTTGCAACATGAATGAAGAAAATATGGGATACCTGAGATATTACAGAAGTTGGCTGCCAATGAGGCTGAGTGAAACACTTCCAACACAAACTGGTTGTGTTTTACGTGTATCAGCAATCTCCTCCATATGTCTAACCAGAGGATCAGGAGTCGCAGCAGTGGTGGACCAAAAACAAAAGTAGCGCTCTAGCATCCATAGTGGCCAGTTAAAACACTAGGGTCTCATGCAGTTAACTGTACCCACACATTTATACATCGATTTGCAGATCACTAGGAAACTTGTTGTTAAGTGCCCGGCCAAAAGCTCATCAAAATGTGAAAAGCTGCAATGAAACCCACACCTTTCCAACTGCAAGACGACTACTCTACAGTGAAACATGGTAATGGCTCCATCATGCTGTGGGGTTTATTTTTCTTCACATGGGGAAGGGTGATTTTCAGCAAGGTGAAATGAATTATCATCAGTAGCAAAAAAAAAAAAAAAGGGATAAAGAGGGATTTCATTTCTTAGCAGTACATCAAGTCCAAGCACGCATCCCAATCAATTAGAAAATTACGGAGCCCTAGAGGGGTCATCGCAAAATGTTTTGCATGTCGAGAGAATGTGCACTCGTTTTACTAAATCGTGTGCACAATTTACTATATTGTGCTCTCGTTTTACTATAGTGTGAGCTCATTTTACTAAATTAAGCTCTCATTGTAAGCATAGTAAAACGAGGGCACAATTTATTAAACGAGTGCACTATTTACTCAAACGAGCGCACGATTTACTAAAACGAGAGCACCATTTAGTGAACATGGTTATAGAACATTGTGTGCATGATCTACTTAAACGTGGCCACAATATGAAAAATGTGCACTCAATATTGTCTTGACACATGTAGACATGAGCACGTTATAGTATATTCGAGATCTCGATCTACCAAAACGCACCCATGAAAGAAAATGTGCTCACGTTTTATTAATTTGAGTGCTCAATTAAATGAAAACGTGCTCACGTTTTATTAATTCAAAGGCTTAATTAAAGGAAACGTGCTCACATATTATCACGACCTGAAAAAAAATATCACTTAAAGTGAGCTCTCCCGGGCTCCGTAGAAAATGACGTCACTAGAGGAAAACTAAAACTGGACTAGAGTCCAGAAATAATGTGGGTATGTGCATAAGAGACATCCTCACAAATCCGACAGATCTGGAGAACTTGTGCACAAACGGTGGGAAAATATCTACCAGATTTGCTCATGTTTGATTAGAATTGTTTCTTTGTGCATTTGGCAGACGCATTCATCCAACTGTCCGGGACATGCGTCACATTAAAAAGGGAGGAAAACAAAAGTTTGAAAATAACCCATCAAGGTCTCCTGTTTAAACATTCACCAGAGTCGTGCACGTGACGCGTTTTTGCTGCCATCTAAAAAGAAAACCCGTCAGAAGCCGAAGCTGCCAGAAGACATCCGACCTCCTGACAATAGCATTCCTCACAGAGAGCCGGAGCTTCAGGAATGTCTAACGCAGCACAAGCCTCCAGTCGTTCTGAGCCAAAGACGGCAAAGAGCATTCAGCGGGAGGGCCGGGGCTGTTCTCTTCTGTTTGCTTGTAGAAATAACATCCAAAAACATACACAGACGCACAAATATATGCATATATAACGATGACACAACTATTTACGGGGAAATGTTTATGCTTAGCACGAGTTTGTGTTGGGAGTTACTGGGCGTGAACCGCACCAGGTTCAGAGTTCATGACTGCAGGTCATTAAATCTTTCGCTTCTGAGAAGTTGCGAAAACCGAAGTTTGCCGGATCACCTTCCTGCGATTTATTCCCACATTTTTTTTTCTCCCCCTTTCTAAAAGATGATCTCAACGTTTCACAAGCCAAAGTGTTTCCCTCCCCCCAAAACAGCTACATACACACTCAGCGGCGTCCATCCACTTTGATTTCATGATGACTAAACACCAAACAGACTTTACTTCGAGTGAGGAAAAATAACAGACTTACAACACTGAGGCATTTCTCGTGGAGCGCTGGCTAAGCCTTACTAAATGAAAGACTTTGCAGTAAAGCTTAAAACACAAGCAGTTGCGCTCCGGGCCCTGAGAGAGATTTGGCCTCAACAAGCTGCCGAGGCATGATGGCTTTAACAGAAGTCTTAGAGGGGAACGCTAAACTCGAAACTTCCTCAGTTCTTTTTTCCCCCCTCCCTCAAATTACGGTTCGTACATGCAGATTTTTTTTCAACCAAAGTTCAGACCACATCAGTTTTTTAATAGAGTCAGATGTTGAACTACATTTCCATTTGAAAGAAGGTCGTGCAGCAATAAACACAGCACGCATTACACAGATAGATAACGTCAAGGATGCATACCTATTAATATAATTATATTATATATTGTTGAATAGGGACCCATACGCCAGTAGTGATATCAGATTTAAATAATAAATTCAATGAAATGTGCATTTAGTTAAATCAATGGAATCAAAAATCAAGAGGAAAAGAATGAAAATGAAAGAAATGACAAAAAATAAGTGAAATTAAAAAAAACGATACGAAACAAAGCAACTAAAACAACAAATAGAACGATTCAAAAATAAAACCATGAATAGAGCCATAAACAGCGGATGGATTTCAACAAGGAGACAACAATGGAGAGGTGATATTTACCTGAAGGAGGTCATCGCTCAGGACCTCAGTTTTTTCAGCTCTGTGGAGAAAAAAAAACACAGAAATCAGACGTCTGATAACAAGCCTCGTGCAAACAAAATAAACGTTTATTTTATGTCTAAACTCCTGCATCCATTTATCATGAATGAAGCCGTGACCCTGCAATCGCCGTCTTTCATGTCACTTACCAGAGGGTTTAGGCAGCCCATAACAATGCTGACCTGAGAATTTGCATGTGTTTGTGTATGCAAATATAAAGTTTATTGCCATTTTTAATAACAACCCAACGCTTTCACCACACTGAGCCGGGTTTACTGGAGCACGACAACAAATCGGACTCATCCCGTGTGCAGGTTGCTGCAGACGTTTGCTGCTCCCTGAGACCGAGACCCAGTACTAGACTTTACCTACAAAGACCTGTCAGGCAGCGTATGAGCTCTAATTTACTGTGCACCATTTGCACACCCATGCTCCCCGGGCGTGCACCATACTGAACATGTCAGATTCCTCCGCCCGGTCTGAAAAGCACACTTCTTGACTCATCCTCACCCTGTTTGTTGTGGCAACAGGACCAGATCTGTGTGTGCATGCACGAAGCCTGTTGGGAGTCAGAAGCACACCCCGCACGTTTGTGACACAATTTCGGGTAGAAACGACGACATGTCATCACTCTAAAGCTTCAAGGAAATGTTGCCAGAGTGCCAGAATAGAAATAGGCCCTTGGATCTGTATCGTTTCTAATCGATGTCAGACGGATCCACAGTGAGTCTGCGTCTGCGTTCACAACTCCCCGCAGATCGCGTCCGTCTCCGAGCTCAGACCACGAACCTAAAGCTCGCAGGGATCAATTAACTCAGCTCAGACAGGAGCTATTACACAATGCTGTTATGATCTTCTTAGAATATGATCTTCATGTTCCACCCACTGCATACAGCAAAGGCTTACCTCACTCGGGCCTCAAATCTCCCCGACGTTAATAACATTTAAAAAAAAAAAAAAGATTACCTCTAGCTGCAGTCAGAGATTTACTTTTTTTTTAATCCAGTTTGTCAAAGTTTAATTGAGAGATTACAACATATTCACTCTTGTGTAGAAAGAGTTCATTAAGACATGATTTGGATGAGCAGAATGTGCTTACGTCACCCACTGTGCTTTATTCACAGCCACAAAACTCTATATATTATTGAGAATTGTATGCAATAAGTTTCCACGTTTCTTTAAAAGCGAAAAAGTGTGGCGTGCGTTTTTATTCAGCCTCTAAAGTTTTTCTTCCAGAGAATGCTCTACATTTACTTTCAACTCGCTTCCTATTTATACAATTACCCAAAATCTCTAGAGTATGAATCTCCCATGCCATGTTCTGGATGTGTTCAAGGTGACGGGAAAGATCAATGCTCAGTTAGTTGGACATTGTGTCTAGGTAGCTTTGTAGTTTTGTTTTCTGCAGTGCCATAGCGTTCACTCTTTTGGATCAAAAGGACTTGACAGTCAAATGTTCACAGCTTGGGGTTTTCTTTTTAGTGTGCGTTCTCTTTGAGCTCTGAAGTTGGATTTTCCCAGTTTCCAGACAGGACAACAATAAGAACGTCGACTGGGAGGGTTGGAGCACGCCATGCAAGGCCCAAGTTTTGGATCCACTCTGGCTTCCACCCAGATAGAACATGGTAAACGTTGCTGGTATTAAAATACATATAATTGTATATAAATACATGCAGTGATTTAAAGGGGACTTATCATGCGAAAACCCATAGTTTTTTTAGTTTTTTTTAGCCTTTACATACATTTTTGTTGTGTACTTCGAATCTCTAGGAATGCAAAAAAGTTGAATGTAGTCTCTCCAGGTGCTGCACAGATATCTTTATATACTGTTTGGGTTGTATGTTTTGAGCCGTTCAGTTTTCTGTGACATCCCAGTATTAAACAAGGTCACGGACGTTCGGCTAAACGATTTCACGAACCCACCATTTACATTTCTCGCTACGATTCTGTAGTCCAAGCTGATGGATGCGGAAATTACAAGTGCTAAGTGAAAATGTTTGGTTGTGGGGTATATTAACCCACACGATTCATTCCACCGTCCCCCAGAAAAATACAAAAATGGCCAAACCAGGTGGAGTGGAGTGCTCTGCAACCTGGAGGGGGGAGCGGTGTGGAGTGCCTCATTTTCATTTAAAGAGACGGCACCAAACGCATTTTGAAAAGGAAGACATTACAGAAACATGATATGCCCCCTAAAAAATATATTTCACTGAATATTTTCTTTGTGTGCATCAACCCATTAAATTTAGAGAAATATGCTATTTTTGGACTAGACAGGGGTGGCTATGGTATCAAATTTAGCATTATTGTAATACATTGTGACAAATATAGTGATTTATCCCGATAATGAGAAACACTAACTGAGGATGTTTTAACTGCTGCACAAATCTAACACAGCACTGTGTCTAACCCCGCTTTAAACACCCTCCCCGACTCTTCTGCTGCGTTCTTCGGTCTTCGTGAAAGCCGTTTGTTTGCTAATGTTCTCCAACAAAACCTCTGAGGCCTTCGAGCAACAGCTTGCAGTTGGTTCCGCTTGATTTTTTTTATCAGGGATATCCAAGTAAAGAGGGACGAATATAAAATGTAAGCCACAGTTTCTGTTTGCACGTTTATTTTTGCAACACAACAGAAAACCGAAAGCCCCGCTTCGTTTCCCTTTCACTTCCCAATTAGCGACCGCGTTGTGCTGATCTGTCGCATGAGAGCCCTCTTAAGGTTTCCGGTCGTAACTTATACGATCGCATCAAGCATCAGGCTGCAGCGGCTAAGCCTCTAAAGGGATAAACTACCCAAGCAATCTAATGATTCTTATCAATACTGGCTTAGCATTGATCCAGCTCGGAGACGGGCAGCAGCCACTGCTCTAAGAATAGACTCCTTCAGACAGAGATGAGATGTACAGTGTGCACGCTGGATGAAGACACCCTGCGCAATATACTGCTTTCATGAAGTCATGTTGGGCAATTGCACTGATGATGAAAAAAAAAAAAAATCTAAACCACATTTATGAGTAATTTTACAACCTTTGTTTTATTAAAATAACTCGGGCACAGCTATTTGTAAACAATGCCGTGTTTGCGCCGTGCGTGATTCATAAAGCCTCCTCCTGTTAATCGAATGCAAATCTAGCTGGGTTCCTCCTTTATGAAAAGAAAGAAAGAGAGTGTCTTTGTTCCAGCCAGCCAGCGTCCCCCCCCCCCCTGTCCTCAGCGCTGGAAATGCTTACTCCACAAAATCCCCTCAGTGTGCTGCCCATAACAAACCGTCCCAACCTGCCCTGCCGACCAAACACGCTGTTACAGCCAGCTGTGTAGTTGTTTTGTGTGTCGTCGCACCTCGTTCATTGTGTATTGTTGGCTATTCGTCAAATCCAATATTTACTTAGATTTCTAATGAATAGAGCAGAACCAGCAGTTTGTGGGCTTAATTGAGCATAACAACCTAAGCGGTTTATTTTCTAACTTGCACACGGTAAACCCCCATCCAGGCATTATCCAGGGTGGGTGTGTGTGTGTGTGTGTGTGTGTGTGTGTGTGTGTGTGTGTGTGTGTGTGTGTGTGTGTGTGTGTGTGTGTGTGTGTGTGCGCTCGCAAACTGTTTTGCTTCTCAGCAAAGCGTCCTCTGAGCATGCCCGGTCGGCTTTTACTGCTGTTGCACAACACGTGGAGCGACGACTGGGCGAAACTCCTGGCAGAACGTCTCAGGGTGGCGGGGCAAGTCCTCCTGTGAAGCTCTTGTAAGGAGAGGAGCCCTCGATTTAGTCAGTGGCGTACCATAATAGGCGGACACAGACGCCCAGCAGCGGCTGAGGGAGAACAGGGCAGGGTGGCCCCATAGGGACGGCGATGAGGGCACGGACCGGGAGCGGGTGGTTCTAATCGGCTGTGCCATCAGGAAATGAGTCCTGATCTACATCTGAAGAAATTCCAGTCAAGGAGAGCATAAATTCTAGATTTGGGACGTTTAAATAAAAAAAAGGTTTTTCTTAGTTCTCCCAACTGATCGTTATGAAGCTACTAGCACTGTAGGTGATGAACATTACAGCTTTTAGTGTTTTATTAAGGAACAAATAACATCTACATCTCATCCGTATAATGCATACGCCCTAAATGAAAGAGTGAAACAGATCAAATGACAGTAAGACATCAAAAAATAGAACAAACATGATATAAAATGAAGATGTCAACTTTTTGGAAACATGCTTTTGGTTTTTGTGTCCTTCATATTCCCCTTTAATAGTACTTTAGACTGTCACTTCCACATGGCCTCATTAGCTGTCTAATTAGCTGATTTTTGGTATGCCGGTATGTAATAAACTCATGAAGGTCTGCCAACTATTTAGTTCAAGACCTCATTTTAAATTTGGACCTATATGTTCCACCATAGCTGCATACAGAAACAGTTTTGGTGTCCCACCCCAGGATCGTTATTGGCCCCCATTTGCCACCCATTGTAAAACGTTTTGGAGACGCCCCTGCGCCACGCAAAAACACTATTAAATACCGAGTACATTAAATTAGTTGAGTTGGGACTATTACTATTGATATAAATAAACACTGCAAGTGATTTTACTCCAGCTAAACATAGTCTGCAATATCTTTCCCAGTTTTGCAATAAATGCAAACTAAATAAATATTTATAATTTTAAGACCGATTAAAACATGATACAATTATGAAGAAATATTGAAGAAATCTAACCGTCTGGATGCGTCAACTCGCTTTAACTTTTATTTTATTTTTTCTGTGATTTTTTTTTTCTTAAGGGTTAAATGCCTCCAGTTATTAAGCCGCTTTAAACAGCTTGTAGCCGGAAAACAACACTCAACAGCACAAAGCAGCTTTTTAAAAAGTAGCTTCTAAAGTTTTTCCTTCCCTAAAAATCACGTCCCAAGTCCTTCCGACACCGCCCACAACAACAAGCAGACGGCTGACGGCAGAAGCCCCAAATTAACCACAATAAATAAACCTTCTGGACTCCCCAGCTGAACGCGCAGCATATGTCGCCAGATCCGGCGAACCCACCTTCCAACGGTCTGGTTGGCCAGCTGCCTCATGCGATTAAACTGCTTCTTCATGATGAAAAGTCCTGCTCCAATTCTCCTTCTAGTCCGCAAAAGTCACCAGCAGCACCGACGGAGTCCCACTCTCGATCATCCAACCCCTGGATCCAAAAGTTGCGCTACGTCGCAGCCATTGTTCTTTTCACTCCGGGTCACTTTTTACGCACTAAAACGGAGAGGCTTTCAGGGCTGAAACCGGCTTGACATCCGCTCCTGCGTTAGGGTCTGACCTTCCAACCCCCGCCCTCAGAAGAAGTCAGTGTTTCGGAGCCGTGAAGGGCGCCTGGCTCGCCATTGAAGTGATCCGTGTTAAGAGGCTGGTTTCAGAACAAGGAGAGGTAGGAAGGAGGAAGTGCTTCTACTTCCCGACTGTAAGCGAGGCGCATGGCATGGCCCCCTGGTGACATGTGACACCTTGGCGAGAAGAAGCTGTTGGTCTCACTCTGATGCATCGTTGTCATTGCAAACCCCCCCCCAAATAAATAAATAAAAAATAAACAAATAAATCCGCTGTCAATCTCGGCAAAGTTTAGAAACAAACTGAAAGATCTGGTGAAATGAACCACAGGTCCTTGTTGCACGTCTAAAGTCTCTTTTAATTCATTTTGATCTGGATGGATTTAGTTTTTACAACATTTTGTAGTTGTATAGTGACCTCAAACAACATCTGTGGGGCCACTGACACATTTTGCATCTGGGTATTTGCTCCTTATTCCCCACTGTATATTTACACTAATCTTTTCAGGTTTATGATTCTTATAATAATAACAATAATAAAAAAGAACCATGAGAAGTTTATACATCGGCATTTTTCACACCCATGGCAGAGACATCAGTGGGTCGTTAGGATCACCGGAAATGTATATTATATGTTTCCTTAAGTGTGTCAAGAAATAAAGACAGTTGTTGAGCCTTTTTTTAATCTAAGTACGTGTTTAAATGGCTTTTTAGTTGTCTTTGTGTATTCCAAGCGGCAACAGTTGGCATCAAAAGTTTTTCCCACGGTTGTTTTCTGAGTCACTAGCTGAATATTTAAGGATATTTGCAGAAGGTTTCCACAACTCCATCAACCACAGCTGTTTTTTTTAAGGTGAACTGCTGCCACCTTGTGGACCCTGCTGGTAATGATAGCCTCCATTCACCAACCTCCCATTTTTCGACTTAGACTTAGACTTAGACATCTTTATTTGTCATTTTGTATGTACAGAGTGCATACCGAACGAAATTACGTTGCATACAGCTTGTAAATTACAGTATAGAGTGCAGCGGTGATTAAAAAGTAAACAACTGAAATGTAAACGATGCAGGAGAAAGAGAACAGTGTGCGATCACGGTGTACAGGAGAATATTTAAAACCATTTGTATGTGCAGAAATGATGGATGCATTCATCCTAGAACTACATCTAAAAACATTAATATTGCGTAAATGTGCAATACATTTTGCCAGTCCTGTCAGAAAGGAAAACGGTTATTTTACAGAGATCCATTACACATGAGTAAAATAGTTCAAGCTTTTATTTCTTTTAATTTTGATGATTATGGCTGATGGGTAAAGAAAACCCTAAATATCTTATTGTCTACTTGATTGGGCCTCCTCTTGCATGAGTTACTGCATCAATGCGCCATGGCGTAGAGGCATCAGCCTGTGGCACTGCGTAGGTGTAATGGAGGCCCAAGTAGTTTTGATTGCTGCCTTCAGCTCATCTGCCTTGTTGAGTCTGGTGTCATCTTCCTCTTGACAACAGCCCAGAGATTTTGTACGGGGTTCAGGCCAATCAAGAACAGGAACACCATGGTCACTGAACCAGTGGCCGGTAGCTTCGACAGTGTGGGCAGCTGCCATGTCCTGCTGGAAAATGAAATAGGCATCTTCATACAGCTTGTCTGCAGAGGAACGCATGAAGTGCTTCCTGGTAGATGGCTGCATTGACTGTGGACCTCAAAAGACACAGTGGACCAACACCAGCACATGATATGGCTCCCCAAACCGTCACTTGACTGGACTTCAAGCCTCTCCCCTCTTCCTCCAGAATGTGGGACCTTGATTTCCAAATGAAATGCACAATTCACTTTCATCTAAAAACAGCAAAGTTCCTTTTCTCCTTAGTTCGGGTAAGAAGCCTGTAGCCCATGTCTAGTAATCGCCTGTGCACAGTACCTCTTGTGGCACCGACACCAGCCTCAGTCCACACCTTGTGAAGCTCCCCCAAATTCTTGAATGGATTTCTCTGGACAGATTTTCTCAAGGCTACAGTGCTCACCTTTCCCTACCATTCTTCTTCCTTCCACTCAATGTTCTGTTAATATGCTTGGATACAGAACTCTATGAACAACCAGCATCTTCACCAGTGACCTTTTGTGGCTTCCCCTCCTTGTGAAGGGTGTCGATGACTATCTTCTGGACATCTGTCCAGTCAGCAGTCTTCCCAGTGATTGTGTAGCCTGCCCGACCCAGAGCGAGAGACCGTTTAAATGCTCAGAAAAGCTTTCTAGGTGTTTTGAGTTAATCAGCTGATTAGGGTGGGACACCATTGTTTCCCAATAATTAACTTTTTCACAGCATTCTAATTATCTGAGACGATGAATTTTGGGTTTTCATTATCTGTAAGCCATAATCATTGAATTATAAATGAGTTTAGCTTTCTGAGATGACTGGCAAAAAATATTGCAATTTTACACAATATTCAAATTAAACCGCTTTCTGATGAAATTCCCATTCAGAGTCATTATGAAAGATTGAATGGAGAGCCTCTGTGAACATAAATGTTCAGGTCTTGTCACAGATTCTTAATTGGCAGCAGCAGATGTTTGGTCTGGACTTTAAATGGGCCATTTTAGCACATGCTGTCCACTTTGAGCCAAAGGATTTTCCCTCAAAGCTCCGATAGTATGTTCAGGATCACTGTCCTGCTCGAAGGTGCATTAAGCTCCATCAATCTTGGCTTAAACTCAGATCAGCTTCCCATCATCTGCAAGAGCATCTCCACAGCACGATGCGGCCACCAGCGTGTTTCACTCTGAGGAAGGTGTGATCAGAGTGATTTGCAGTATTAGTTGTCAGCCACACAAGGCATGTTCCACGTAGGCCACGTTGGTCTCATCTGATCAGAGAAACCTTCTTTGTCTTGTTTGTTATGTGACCTCTATAGTACGCCGCAAGCTGCACACCCTTTAAACAATTTGGACTTTCTTCTTGCCACTCTTACATAAAGGCCTGTTTTGCTGAATGCAAAAATAATACTTGTCCCTGTCAACAAAGGAGGTTTGTGGTTTAAAAAGGTCAAGCCCTTAATAATCAAGCTCCATCATATATCAGAGCTCTAATTACCCCGTATGTTCCTAACAGAGCACTTTGCTCTCAGACTGCAGGTCTGCTGGTGGTTCCTAGAGTCTCTAAAAGTAGAATGGGAGGCAGATCCTTTAGCTATCAGGCTCCTCTCCTGTGGAACCAACTCCCAGTTTTAGTCCGTGAGGCAGACACCCTGTCTACTTTTAAGACTAATCTTAAAACTTTCCTTTTTGACAAAGCTTCTAGTCAGAGTGGCTCATGTTACTCTGAGCTACCTCTATAGTTTTACTGCTATAGGCTTAGGCTACTGGAGGATATCAGGATCTAATTTTCTCACTCTATAGAGTTCTACTGTTCTTCAATTATGCATTACGTGTTGTCATTTCTGCTTTAACTTTCTGTTCTCTCTCTTTTATCTTCATAGTAGGTACACCTGGTCTGGCGTTCTGTTAACTGTGACATCATCCAGGGAAGACAGATCACCCGCTATTACCATCTAATGTAGAACAGATTACTGGATCAATGTGTGCTTCTGTGCTTTTTTGTCTCTCTTGTTGTGTCTCTGCTCTGTCTTCTGTAACCCCAGTCGGTCGAGGCAGATGACCGTTCATACTGAGCCCGGTTCTGCTGGAGGTTTTCCTTCCCGTTAATGGGGAATTTTTCTTCCCACTGTCGCTTCATGCTTGCTCAGTATGAGGGATTGCTGCAAAGCCATGTACAATGCAGACGACTCTCCCTGTGGCTCTACGGTTCCCCAGGAGTGAATGCTGCTTGTCGGGACTTTGATGCAATCAACTGGTTTCCTTATATAGGAAATTTTTGACCAATCTGTATAATCTGACCCAATCTGTATAATATGATTGAACTTGACTTTGTAAAGTGCCTTGAGATGACATGTTTCATGATTTGGCGCTATATAAGTAAAATTGAATTGAATTGAATTGAATGGGAATAAATATTTTTGAAAGGTACTATACGGCCGAAACATATGGACTACATCTTTAAATCTTTTAAGAACCCAACGTCTCATTTCAGAGCAGCTGAAAATTAGTTTAGCCAAGATAAAAGAAAAAAAAAACCTTGGCTTTTGCAGTCTTTTAAACTAAAACGACAACATCAATATATCCATGAATGATAAATTGCACACTGACCTCTGGAAAAGCTCTCAGACTGGAACCCCTTTCAGCTGTAGATTTATTTTAAAAAAAACGTTTCAGTCAAAATTTGATTACTTCCTGCTTTCAACCACAAATGTTTCCAACTTTTTTTTTTTTTCAAAAAAAAAAAAAAAAAAAAAGGAGAGAGACCAAATAGCAACCTTTACAAAGCCAAGAGACATGCCTTCTCCAGCTTTGTGCTCCCGCTACTCTGTCCCTGCTCTCTATAGCTGCTGAGGTGAATGCCGGCGTGGCTCTGGAGGGTCTCATGCTGTTTCCATATTGTACCCCTGGGCCTCCCCGCAGCAGTGGCCCACATGGGAAAGCAGGCCGGGCGGTGGGATAAACCAATTACCCCCCAAGTCATCGCGGACTCCTGCCGCTGCACCATGCCGCGGCTCCGGGCCCCGAGCCCTCCTAGGCTCGATCCCCATGAGAGCCAGCAGGAATTCCCAGAGATGGGAATTGTGTGGTCTCAAAAGCCTGCAGAGAGACTATATTTTGCTTGAAAAATTGACATGGTGGCCCCCTGGGAAAGAACTGGGGGAGGTGATATCATACTGGGCTTCTGCAGGCTTTTTTTTTAAGGGGGGGCATTCTGATGTAGCTATGACGGGCTGTGTTAATATACTTAGACAGTATTAGGCAGACAAACATGGCAACGGGTAAGATGCGAAAAATGGCTAAGGGAAAGACGGTCCGGGCTTCGTTTGATGGTTCTGTTTATTCTTCAATTATCTGTCTGAGTCTGGACTTTGTTGTCCCAGGGGCAAGAGGTCAGCGCATTCAGAGGAGTTGTCACGAGGTGATGATCAACCAATCAGAGCAGACATGAAATAGTGTGAGAAATGCCTCACGTAAATACACAAAATATGAAATAAAGGTTTCTCTTGCTGCCCATGATACGCGTTTACTCTGATGCTTGCCTGCACATGGGTTCTCGTTGACGTGAAAACAGGAATAATTCAAAAAAGTCTAAATATAAGTGAAAAAAAATTATTTTTTTGCCGGAGTTAAACAAGTTTATACTAATTATTTATTGGATTCTGGAGCCCTGATGGCCTCTATCTGTGACCGCAGCTGCAACAATGGTTATAATGTCTGCTGCAGGCCTTGACACCAGGTGGTCATTGTGTGCTCGCCATTCACCGCTTAGTCATCTACACTTTCACTATTCTTCATGAAATGTTAGGCACATCACTTTTTGAGCTCTGCTCAGCCATTGAGAAAAGTGTGGAAGAGCTCAGAAAGCAGTTGCTTTAAAAGTCAATTAATTGTTCTCCTGGCTGGGAGGGACCAAGGGGGAGGATCCCTGGGTTTTCAGGGGCCTCACGTCTGTTTATGTTTCTGCTTCATCCAAGAAGCAGGGAGGCATAACCCTAAAACGATAGTTCTGACTCTGACTTGGGATGATCTACCAATATTTTTAAACCCTATTATCATGATAATATAATCACTTAGGATATGGGATGTGTTCTCTGCAGGAAATCAATTTCTCCTTAACAATCGGATAAGGAGTGGGGTGGAGATTCTCAGGAGAATTAAGCTTAAGAAAAAAAAGAGAAGAGCTAGGGTTTACTTTATTGATCCGGGGGATTCTGAATGAATGATTGAATCAATCTTCAGGATACATAGTTTTCTTTAGAAATATCAGCTTTAATGTTTAATAATTACAGAATCACATATTATCACACATTTATACACATTTCAAAGGTTTGTGTGTAGTTTAAAGATGCCAATAAACGGTCACAAATTGAACACATTCAAATTATGTTTTTTATTTCTTGCCTCAGGGGAAAATTAAGGTATATTTGTCCAGATGGGAAAAAAACTGCAGGGCTTTAAATAGTATTCACACCTAAACATCTGTTTCCCATTTTATGGTGTTACCACCACAAACTTCAGCCCCTTTCACTCCTAAATAATAAAAACCCAACGACAGAAGTCACCTAGCCTGTAAACATAGTTTGCTTGTGTCTAATTTAATCTCAGTATAGATCCAGTTGTTCTGTGAAAGCCTCAATGGTTTGTTAGATATTTGAACAAACAGCATAATAAAGACTAAGCAACACGGCTGACAGGTTAGGGATAAAGTTGTGGAGAAGTTTAAAATGGAGTTAGGCTGTAAAACAATACCCCAAGCTTTAAACATCACAAAAATTATGGTTTGTGAAAAGATGAAAAAAAAAAGAAATTATACAATTTTGTCACAACTGCAAAGATGGCTGACCTCCTCAAGCAAATGGTTGATTAAAAAGGAGAAACAGCCCATTGCCTTTTGGATGAAGTTGAATACATGGGAATACAGAAGGGAAACATTTTAAAGGCTGCTAAAAGTCTTGAGACAGTGGTGAAATTCACCTTCCACCTGAACAATAACCCTAAACATACAGCCAGAGCTACGATGGGTGTTAGGAAGGCCCAGTCAAGGTGCAGATCTTACTCTGAGTCTTAAAAATGTTTGCTTCCCATCCAATCTGACTGAGCCTGAGTGATTTTGGTAAGAAGAAAAGGTTAAAATGTCAGTCGCCCGAGTTGCAGTACGGAAACATACACAGACCCAAATGAATCGCAGCAAAAAGTATTTCTGCAATGTAGATAGATGGGCTGAATAAATATGCATCTCAAAACCTCCTCTTGTATCATCATGTAGCACTTGATGTTGGCCTTTTTACAAATAAATCCCACTGAAATACTCTCAGGTTGTTATGTGACAAAATGAGAATATAATGTGCACAAATGAATTTGCAAGAAGCTGAAATCTAGCCACTGTAAATATAAATTATTTCCATTTCCATTGCCAGTCTGGAAACACAAACAACAACAACAACAAAAAAACACTTTTAATTGAATTGTCATGATAAAACAAGTAAACACAGACTCCCTACAGGCATATGTATGTACTAGCCCAAACTCACAAAGCCAAGCTGTGAGGACAAATAGCCCACCTTCGTCTTCCCTCCCACCTCAGATCACAGATCACCGGTCGCACAGAGACTGCAAAGTGAACAACAGCCTAATGTGGGGAGAGTTTAAAAAGCGAGCAGCAACCCTACCCCTTCTCGGTCTCCCAGTTCTAAAGGCGCTGATGGGAGACGGACAAAGGGCGGCCCTTTCTGAGCCTCAGTTCAGGGGGGCCCTGCTGTTCTGCCCCGCCACATGTTTTTTTTTTTTTTTTTTTCCAGAAAGATTTCAGGAGCTTTGGCCCTTCTGCTGAACCTTGATGCCACCTTGTTGGCTCATGACAGCTTTACAAGGTCCCCACAGCGCCGCCACACAGTCTAAAGGGCTCCTAAAACAACACCCCCCTTCAGTCCAAAGGGAAGTCACAGGCATTCCTACGTCCCATCTTGGCTTTCTGGTAGAGGGACAGGAAGTCTTTGTAGCGCGGGGCGCACCCTAACCAAGCTTCCCCAAAGTGCTCTGACCCCGTGAAGAGAAACTGTCCGTCCCCAGGCGTCGCGTGGCACTGCAGGAGCGTCCGGATGTGTCCATGCTGGGACTGAGAGGACGCATGTGGATGCGGCGCAAATACTCTGCTGCGCTGCCGGTAAACCTTTGTTGCCAACACCTCCACCAGTGATGTCTGCCGTCGTGAGTCATGGAGGACATTCTTGATGTAGCCTCGAACCACTGGAAAATATAGAAAAAAATATATCCTTTAAACAAAATGCAGTTCTTAAATAAAATGCAAACGGCTCTGTTTTTGGGAACCCTACTGCCTGTAAAACAATTAGTGGCAAATAAAAAGCAAACCCCCCTCACATCCAAGGTAGTATATATCACTAATGCCTGTTAATCACTGAGCTATATAACACACTGGAGTGCTAATCACCGTCTGTTTGAACGAGTCGCTTTGAAGCCACCAGCCGCCATATTGGTACTCCCTATTTCCCTCCAGTAACTAGGGAATATGTGCGATACAGCATCAAATAACGAGGATTTTCATGTTCAGGGCGGGCTTAAAACTTTTAAAATCTGAAATGCCATATACTTTTATGTTATGTTCTAAAACTATCACATAATGAGAAAGTCATGTGCTGAAATATTTTGCATTTTATTCATTTAAATATATGTATTTAACATTTTTAAATATATAAATAACAATATACAAAAACATATATTTACATATGTGTATACATATATATACATATATACATAAACACATACTTATATAGACATATATATATATTTAATATGAATAACATGTAAAATATTTCAGCATCTAATTTCCTAGTAGTTGATAGTGTTAGTACATCTACTGACTGTATAATTACCTGTGAAACGTTTTCACGAAGCCAGAAAACTGCTTGTTGTTGCAACCAAATCCTGTGGGATTCTGTGAGAGTAGGGAGTAGCAAGATGGCGGCCAGTGACTTCAGTTTTTCGGCAAAATCAGCACTCCAGTGTATTATATAGCTCAGTGCTGTTAATGCATATACTATACATACCAAGGATACTCCTTGAATCACTTTGCTGCCATCTAGTGGTTGGATTTTTGCCCAAGTCTTTTTTTTTTTGCTCATTTGCATACTGAATACCTAAATGTTTGTGTTGAGTGTACAATATGCATGTTGAAAATCGCTGCTTAGTTAAAAATCAGTTTGAAAGCAAAAATACAAAAAAAATTTTACTAAAATAAATATACTAATGAAATTCGGGATCTTAATTCTCTCTAAGATTCCACATGGTTGGATCACACAGAGTGCAACCGTTCCTCTTTCCACAGTCTCTTTAGATTAGGAGTGTCCAATTCAAATACACAGTGGGCCAAAATGGAAGAAGTTGCGGGCCAGTCTTCATATTTATGAAAAGAACATTATATTTAATGTTAATCAGTAATTAAAATACGGTATATAACAAAAAAGGGGAACCACTTGTTAGAGTATAGCAGTTAGCGTTTTCAGTTCCCAATAGTTTGCTGAGTTTCTACAGTTTACTTGCTTTATGCTTTGCAACAAAAAGCATTGCAACATACTCTTTTTTTTTTTTTTGCTTCTTCAACACCTTTTCTAGATAAATGTAGAGCATTCTGTTTCCTTAAGTTACATGTTGCAGCTCAGACTTAAACACAAAAACCATTCAATTATTGTTCGCTGCTCTATAAAAACACGTCATGATGCAATTCTGCAGCTTTATATTTAACAAAGGGGAAACGTTCTAATTGATAATGATCAGTTAGACCAATTATCAAATCCTGCATGTACTCACCAAAGTCACTGCTGCAGACGGCCATGAGCAGTTCTGTGTCGTTGCAGGGTCGGCATGAAGCTGTGGGCGGAGAGAATGAGCACACTGTGTTCATCTAAGCACATTTTCTGACCCATTTTTCCCTCTTTCAACCAACAGATAGGTTCTCCCTTCTGAAATTCCTACCCATTCTGCATGACATTGATCAAGAGAAGGTTGTCAATCTTCCCTAGGGCTTCCCTGACCCGCACACCGTCTCCATTCATCCCCGAGCTCACATCACAGACCGTAGCTCCATGGTTATGCTTGGAGGAATGTCGGTCCTGCATTTGGGCTCTGCCCACAGCATCACCTCCACATCCAAACCCCACGCTAGTCTTGACCCCATGTTTGGCTTCTTTTGTGCGCACCTAATTGAATGACCCCCGTGCCGATGCAGCGGGCTGCAGGAGTCAAACGCTCGGCCAGACTGCCAATACAGAAAAGATAAACACGCAGCTGTCTATTAAGGGTCCTGGATGACATCAGCACGCTAGGAATGGCCCGCACACATGGATGAATGCTAATAAACAGACAGGCACAATGATGAGGCATTTGTGGAATCTGCAAAGTATTTGCGTGCTGAATGCAGGCCTGCTAGCCCGGTGCCCTCCGGCCGCCCTGTGGTCTGCTGTGTCCTCGGTGCTTTGTGTCCTGATGGAAACCAGACAGCCAGACAAAAAACACGAGACTGACCAGCAGCTGCACGTTCCCCTCAGCCGTCCACATCCCGCTTAAATTAGCGCCTGGTTTTAATGTAAACACATATGCTCGTTGATGACTTTTGAGTGTGTTTCTAGTTATTTTTTAGGCTGATGTGGTTCGCTACAGCACACGGATTTGGGCCTCCTCGGTTGTGGTGAGAGAAGAGCTGAGATTAAAAGCTGGATTTGCAGGTTCGTCTAGGTTCTGACCATCACCTACGGTCCTGAGACATGGATCCTGACAGACAAAGCAGCGGAAATGAAAGGAAGGAGAGAGCTGGAGGCTGACCCATAAGTCACAGACACTAATCTCCTGGAATTAGCTGGGAGAAAAACGTCCTCGTTTATCTCCTGGACTTGTTACCCAAACTCAGACTGGTGAAGATAATGGATGGACAGACAATCTACCATTTAAAAGCTGACTACATGCCCTCTGGCCACTTCCACTCCACTCACACTTGAGATTTTGGCAGGTGTTTAACCTAATATGTGACCCATCATCAACGCAGCTCTGCAGCTTTTCTTCCAGTTGGTTTTAAACATGCCACAGTGCGACCAAATATTCAAACCCAAAGCCCAAATCCATCTGTTCTGTCCAATTTAAACACATTTTCCTTTCCTCCCCCAAGTCCAATAACTTCCCTGAATGAAAAATGTATCCCTGAAATGTAGCCGTTTGCTTTGAAAACAATGATTTTGCTGTTAAAACTTTTTTAATGAGCTTTTGCTTATTACAGTTCCAGGTGAGTGTGCCGTTTTAGTTATTTTACATCTTAGTGCAGCATCTGACATAATGGATCACGGCACACATGTTTGGACACACTTAATCGTTTATTTCCGACCATTGCCGTTTCCTCACATGCGGAATTCCCCAGGGATCTATTCTTGGTCCAGTACTTTTTCTCCTGTGTTGGCTTCAGTGAAAAATAAATGGGGAAACTTTATGGCAATTTTATGCTGTTGATTTTTCAAATCATTCTCCTTTTCAAAATGTGAGCCAAAGTCCTCTCAAGTGCCTACTACTGCATACTGGAGAGCAGATAATTTAAAACATGAGCAGAAAACTTAAAATATACCTTTAGGACCTTCTCTCCTAAAGTCTTGATCCATTGCAAACGAAATGCATGCCAACGTTATTAACCTTTACTGTCAGAGCCAGTTTCTTTGAGGAAAGGGCCCTCTTTTCAGTTATTTTGATCTTAGTCTGTCTCATTCAGACTCGACCACCGTAAAAGCTGTTGTTTTGGCAGTAATCAGTTACCGCTGTCAGATAACAAATTGTTCCCAAAGGGCTGCACCTCAGCTTCTGACTGGAATACACAACACAAATTACTTACCACCTATTTTGGCTAATTTGAATTGGCTTCCTGATCTTTTTTTTCTCTTTTTCTTTTTCCAGCAACTTCTTTTTCTTTCTGTGTTAGTATCACCAAACATCTGCTGCTTTTTAACGTTATAATATGCTGTATTTTAAAAAGGTCAGTGAGCTCAGGTAGGCAGATGTTTTTTGTAAGGAGCCTGTTTTCCATGTCGGGTTCTTTTTGGGTCCTAACTAAAACCTCCGGCCTTCAAAACTAGTTTAAAAACTTGCTTTTATTTTTTTAACATTTTGAACCAAACTGACTTACCAAATATTTTACTATAAAATAATATTAGAAGTTAAAATAATTTTTTATTTTTATTTTACATTGCTATAGGTGTACTTGTGTGGTTCTAGACTCCGTTTTGTTTCACACTGGTCTTTAAAACTAAATTTGTCTTAGTTTAAAAAATCTTTTTTTCAGACTAAAATAGTTGTCTAAGAGAAGAAACGACTATATTTGTAACGTGTTTCTAACAAGATTAAAGAGTAGTCATTATAAGATCAAATAAAAAAAAATGGTCAAGTATATTAATATATACACATAAACGATATACAGGTAAAAGTAATTAAAGTGTGATAATTGGGTTTTTGAAAAAAAAAAAAAACTTTTTCACTTCATTAGCAGTTATTTCCGGACGAAAATTTTTTGAAAGTCTTTCTTTCTTTCTTTCTTTCTTTCTTTCTTTCTTTCTTTCTTTCTTTCTTTCTTTCTTTCTTTCTTTCTTTCTTTCTTTCTTTCTTTCTTTCTTTCTTTCTTTTTATCTTTCTGTGTTTAAATAAAAGTAGACGTTTTAATCTGTTTAAACGTAATGAACTTAATGAAAACTAAAGAGTAGTTGTTCTAAAATAAATACTATTGGACCCCTTGTGAGATAAATGGGTCCAAACTCACGCTCCAGCCCACCGTTGGCGCTCCTGTTGCGCAGCAGCTCGTATCTGAAGCCCACTGTGCGTCTGCTCCATGTCCGGGGACTCTGTAGGCCGGCTTGGAGATAGATGGCGGGCCCGTGGGGCCCGTCCGCCTGGAAACAGAACACCTGCCGCCCGGTGCGCCCGCCGTCTTCCGTCGTCAGCAGCTCCAGCTCTCCGGCCCGCTCAATGAAGACGTTGGCTCCGCTGAGGGATGGAGACGGTTGGATGCAGACCGTGTTGTACCGGACGGACGACAAATTGGGCTCGAGCGCCACCCTCAGAGCCTGACCCGGGTAGACCCACGTCACGGAGCCCTCTGTGCAGCGCAGCCGCACCTGGAGAACGACCCTGGGGTCCGCGCCAGCTGCAAAACCGCTGCATTTGAAAGAGCCAGAGGATGGGTTTTAGCGGCTTTTGGAGTCTGGTTCTAACGGCGGTGATTAACGCACAAAGGTTTTCGTTTAAACTATTTTTCAAAAGTGCTTATGGACAAAAACGGAAGCTAATAATTGCGATGATTTTTTACAATAAACTCAAAAGTTCAGCAAAGGCGGGTAAAATGAACGTTAGAACACCACATTCAACAATTATAATCATGTTAAATATGCACCAGCGTTTATTGTCTTGCACAGCTATCCAAAATGCACGTTTTACTGATCAGTGTATAGAGAATTTTATGTTGCCATTTGACCCCTTTTCAAGCAAAAACCTCAAAGTATTTATTGTTTTGTTTTTGCGTGAATCAGTGTCCTTTGGGCGAGTTTTTTTTTTTTAACTTAAGTCAGAGGAGATGCTCACCTTCCAGTCCAGTTACAGAGATCAGCTGCACAATGAAGAGCCAGAACTTGGAGACCGGCGAGAACGATCACACTTGGCAACATCTCCGGAGACATCCTCCGAGAGGCCGACAGCGGTGCATGGTTTGAAATGTTGTCGAGAGGAACCTGCAGAGCGAACTGAATGGACAAGCAGAGCGCCTTCTGGCTGCCGATTTCTCTCCCTCCCTCCTCTTCCCTCCTCAGGATCCAATTAGCCCCGATCCAGTTGTTGGGGGCTGCTCTGCGTCTTTTGCCTTTCAAAAGACGCGGTCAGACTGAAAAGGCTGGAGCCATCTGTTGAGAGCGGTGCGCTATTCACTCACACGCAGAAGTCCATTATCTTTCTTTTACGTTTTTACATTAGTCCTGAAGTGTTCAACCACTCCCTGTTTAGACCCTTGAAACTATTTAAGGTCTGCTTGTAAACCTGGGTTCTGAGAGTTAAGTGTAAATAAGGGTACAGGCTATATTATATATAGGGGAGAAGACAATACTCCGTTGTTTTATAGCACACAATGTGTAATTTATGGCCGATTAAATTGCAGCTGAGATTATTTAAAAAGTAAAAACAATAAACATAAAGTCTAGCTTTTTAAGCAGACTCAAATATGAACACATGATCCTTTTTTAAGAAAAATGCATAATATACATGAGATCTAAGAACCTATATGAGTAAACGTCAGTTTACATAGAATAATTTAAACCAGCGCCCCTTCAATCTAGATGACTAGCTCCCACAGTTGAAAGTGCAGTATAAATAATAATTTAGGCTACAGCACCTTGCATTAAGTTAAACATTTCACTTCTTAATAGTGGCTCAAATGTAAAAAAAAAATAAAAATAAAATAAAAAAAATAAAAATAAAAACACTTGCATTTACAGACATTTCGTCCACTTAACCCTGAGCATTTCCAATGCCATCATGTCATTCGGGATGGTGTATTAATTATGTATTTATTTATGTATTTATTTATTTATTTATTTATTTATTTATTTATTGGGGGATGGCATATGTGTGGTGCGTGTTCGTGCTTGCACTCCACCTAGTGGCAGGAGGACGCACAGGCACACATTTGCGTTCACATCTGGAAGGCTCAGCCTGCCGTTGCCTCAGGTGGAGGAAGAAGAGGAGGGCTGTAACTCATCGGGCAGCAATTTTGTGGCGCGGAGCCGTGCGGAATCAGTCACCAGCTTTCATCAATGATTAATCCACACAGAGCGGGCTGTTCCGCTTCATTTTAACCCGCTGCCTCTTTGCGCGCGCACACGTACACATGCGCACAAAAACACTTGGCCATCTTCCAAGGTCTTAGTGGTGCATGGCGACATCTTGTGGAGGTTAAAGTCAGCGGTGCGTAACGGTTCAAGCGCTGCGTAAAGACCGCTTCTCCGAGGTTTCAGGGTTTGCGCGTTTAGGTCATTGGACACTCCACGTGTTGCAGTGGAAAGCATACCGGGATCTAACCATATTTGTCCATATTCGTCGGTCCAAACCACTGGATTAGATAGGGGAGTGTCTTGAGAGGTGAAATGATTACTTTTAGTTTTTAATTAGCACATTAGATCTAAAGTAAAAAGACAAATAAATAGGCAGAGAGTGACGATGAAAAGAAACTGGTTAGAGTGCTGTACCAGGATTTCACAGAAGAAAACAAAGCAAATTCAAATGAATAGCGGCTTTGTGCCCACAGTCACAGAGAAGCCTGGCTTCTACAGCAGGCCTAATGGATCAAGGTGATGCATGACATTAATGGGGGGAAAAACAATCCCTGCAAGATCTCAATCCAAAACTTCCCTTCAAATGTAATCTGACCCATTTAAGAGGCAAATGCTAAATAACATAAAAAACGTTATTTATTCAACAGGCAGCTGGGTCAGAGCTCCCTTGGATGCGCCATTGACCCAGATGGTTCACTGGGGGTCTCAAAATGCCGCTTATTATAATTCAAATTGATTTCATTGTAATATGAAAAGGGTTTCACATCACTGCTGTTGGGTTTGCAGCAACATCCCTACCCTTGAATTCAATTCAATTTTATTTATATAGCGCAGTTCATGACAAATATACAGTCTAATTATTAAAATTAGTTAAAAGGTTTTCTCTCTAAAGAAACCCAGATTGCTTTGAGTCACTGACTTGCAGAATTCACTCCTGGATGAGCGTGCTCCGACAGTGGACAGTCTCTTGCATTGTGTCATTGACTTTGCAGCAATTCCTCATACCGGGTATGTATGTAGACACAGTGGGGAGAAAAACTTCCCTTTAACAGGAAGAAGCCTCCAGCAGAGCCAGGCTGAGCGTCAACGGCCATCTCTGCTATGACCAACTGGGAGTCTGAGAAGACGGAGCAGAGACACAAAAAGAGGACAGAAACGCTGATCCAGGAATCCTTTCTATGTGAGAGGGAAGGTAAAAGGGTGATGGCAGACAGGCTCCATAGGAGTCTTTCTGAGAAATACCTGCAGTGCATTGATCTGTTTGTAGGCCTTCAAATGTAATTAGCAACAGTTTTATAATTCATTCAAATCATTTTATTCCTCTGACCTTATGTGTTGCCTTACACATAATCAGATACAGTATAACTTCTATGGACCAGTAAAATTCATGCTAAAATTTCAACAAAATGCTACAACCCCTTAAACAAAAGGGCACCTCAAGCACATCCGATTGTTTGCAAGGATAATCTAAATTAAAGACTAAAGAATTATGCTTTATCTAGCAGTGCATCTTAACTCTTGATGAAAGTCCAGCATTGTGAAAAGTTGCATATGCATCTTGGAATTTGTGCATTATAGGTAGCAACATGTCAAGTGGTCTCTTGTGGTGGTTTCCCAGTCCTGAATATATATCCATCCATCCATTTTCTGATCCGCTTACTATATATATATATATATATATATATATATATATATATATATAATATATAATATATAATATATAATATATATATATAGGCAAACTTAGAAAGACAAATCCATCAATAGTTTATTGTTTCTTAAAGGAAATTGGACAGGCACCTCTCAATAGGTCTTAAAGAATATCAAAACGTAAATGGCATGTTGAAAATGTTGCATATCCTTCACAATAAACATCGGAAGAAACTTTACAGGCACTACAGCAATCAAACCCTTCTTATAATAGCTGTCCAGCGTTCTGCATCTTCTCACTGGCGTTTGGACGGTTTATCTTTGGTGAAGAGCTCCAAGTCTGGCTGGACCAGTCCAAAATGTTAATAATGCTTACTACTTTTAGTGCAGCAAAACAAGCTTCCCAATGAGCACAATGGAAGCATATTGAATTAAACTGAAGGAAACATGCTGGTAAAATGAACAGATTTGCCTTACCTTCATCCTTAAAACTGGAATATAGATGAATAAAAATAAGGACCTTTTTTGGCCCTCACTTTTTGGGGCAAAGGTGTCAATTAGGTTTAGGCTAGGGTTAGGTAGGTAAGGCCAAAGGAAAGTCAATTAAGTCAAGGCAAGATCCTCAGTATTTAAAACAAGGGTGTGTGTGTGTGTGTGTGTCCATCTATTTCAATATGCAACCTAAACTCTTTCTGATCAAGCACACCATAATGCTTGCACTAAACTATTAACCCAATAAGGGTGTGAATTTTAAAAATCATAGGATTCAGCCGTTCTGAAAAGTTATGCCTAGAGAGACTTTATACTACAGAAAAAAATACCAATTTTATTCTTTTCGATTGAGTCCCAACAATTCAGGATATTCATGAAAATCTCTTTTTAAATGTCCTGATGGAAGAGGAACTGGAAAATGTGCCGTTTGAGTTCTAATTTCTGTTATAAAAACAGATGAAAAAAAAAAAATGTCAGCATTTAACTTTTCGGTTCTGTGTGGTGTGGATCGCTTTTTTTTTACCATAGTTGTTAAAACCCATCAGTAAGAGGGGAAAAAAGGCCAAAACGAACAACCCATCTTCCTCGTACAATGCTTCTTCCATTTTATTCTCCCCAGCAGCGTATTAAATATCTGTATGTACACGTCTGAAAGTTACATAAAAAAGATATAGTCTGACAGTAGGCCTGTTTGTTAGTCGCGCGTTAATATTTCACTGGGAACTACAACATGAAAATACTCATCTTTTATCTTTGAAAAAGCCTTTAGCGGTGCTGCTCTCTCTGATGGTCACAGTCAACAGGTTCATGGTGACATCCGTCACCGTCACAGTGTCCCAGTTGGTGCAACAGGGGGTCCAGGTGGGGGCTGAGGGCGCGAAGGGGTCGGGCGGCGGGGACTCGGCAGCGGCCTGGCCTCTCCGCTCGTCTTCGGGGCGCCTCGGCTGGCCGTGCTGAGGAAAATGCATCCTGCTCAAGCTGTAAGTTCTGTGTCCCTCGCTTTTACGCGCGCTTGGACTGAAGGCGCACGTGTAGGACAGCCCCGCGTGTCTCTGCTCGCTGCCGGACTTTGGCGTGATCGTGGTCTCCTCCTGGAACCTCTTGGTCAGCTGCAGAAGGGTGTGATCCGAGGTCTCTCCGTGATGATGCAGGCGCCGCGACACGACGGACTGCTCCTCCAGTGACCGGCTCCGTTTGGACGCCGGCTCTGCAGAGCCGCTGGCGTCCTGTGGGCCGTAGTGCGGGAGGAGCTTGGGCTTGCGCCCTCGCTTTCTGGGGAACTGCACGGACTCCTGGTCCAGGAGAGCTTCTGCCGCAGCGGGTCTGGGCCTCCTCTCCGGCTCCGGGTGTCGGATGGGGACGCTTTCCCCTCTGTTGACCGCGCTCGGAGGGAAGATGGTGGGGACCACGGCGCGTAGACCTTCGCGGGCTCTCGGAGTTATGACGGGCTCCGGGACGGGGTAGGAAACCTGGATTCCTCTAGGAGTCTCTCTTCTAAACTCATATGTCTTCTCTTTAGATTTGGCCTTGGCCTGAGGACAGAGATGGTTAAAATAAAGGGTCATAAAGAGGCCTCCACTTCCCCAACTTAGACTATTTTGTGCAGATCCATCCTATAAAATAAGATTAAAACTGAAAAAAAAAATGAAAATTGGAATGTGTGCAACTATGTTTCCACTCTCTTTGCTTTGAAACCGCTTAAAAGTTCAAATGCAACCAACTACCTTCCAAAGTCACATTAATTAGTGGAATCAAGCTGCAGAGCTCCACAGCAGAGACTGGAAGATCTGTCTGTAGCACCACGGTACGACGGGCTCTTCATAGAGCTGGGCTTTATGCAAGAAAGCCATTACTTTGCGTTGCACGCTTTGACTTTGACAAAAGGCTTGTGGTGGCTCCCCAAATGTATGGAGGTTGGTGCTCTTGTCAGATGAGACTAAAACTGAACTTTTCGGTCACCGGGGGAAAACGCCACGTCTGGAGCAAACCCAAAGCATCCCATCACCTGAAAACAACATCCCCCACAGTGAAACAGTGTGGTGGCACCATCATGCTGCAGGGAATCAGCAGCATCACGATGACTTGACAGACGGCCAGCACACAGACACCGGGTCGAGGCCGAAAAGAGGGAAACGGTTGAAGGAGTACTGGAGGGTTCACAGAGGGTTATGTGAATGCACTTGAAAGTTAAGTGGAAAAAAATGGTGTAGAAAAAGGAGCAAAAGAGGCACAAGAAAAAGCACCGTAATGTGAAGATTGAGTGGCAAATCTGAGACTCTTCAGCTCCGGCGTGGCATTTTTAAAGCCATGATTTGGGGAATCTTGTCGTCTACAGGTGTTGGTCCACTGTGACTTATCAAGTCCAGTCTTGGAAATTTTAGAGCATTTCCTGTTTCCCCCAATTCACATCTTCATAGAGATGCTGAACTGCTAAAGGCACCAAAACCTGTTTTAATATCATGGGATTAGTGTGATTTCTATTTTTTTTTATGCTAGCAAACTGGTAGGACCTGAATCCCATAGAGAAAGCATTAAATGTCAAGATTTTCTGATCAGCTTAATTTAAGGTTTTTCATGAGCTGTAATTGTTAAAACTAACAGAAATAAAATCATGAAATATACAAAAAAAAACCATCTCCATTGACATCCAGGGTTAGCAGGGTATAATTACACCCTTGCTATGCTATAGTCCCCACTTCTTAGAAAGTGCATTTACTATTGCAGAAAATTCATGATGGATGTTTAAAGTGAAGAGGGAAAATGAAAGAATGTTTAGACTTTAACAAATTCATCCTGTAACAAATAAAATCAGAGAACAACTAAAAGAGTTTCAAGAAAAAGAAAAGCTGAAGAGCATGATGAGAGGGGTGGGTGTCCTACCCTTAGAGGTGTCCAACACCACTAAATGTTACCTACATAAATGCATTAATTATAGTGCAAGAGTGGAGGATGGCAACTCTTAAAATTTCTTCAACTTTAACCTTCCACCCCCTGTCAATAAATCAATCAATTTAATAATAATAACTATTTCTATTCTTACAATAATTAAATTGTGGGGAACATTTGAAGACAGATTATAGTCCGGTTTAAATCCTATAAACTGTAATCTACATTTTTTGGCAGACGTTAAGACTATTGTGCTGGTTTACTTTTAATTTAATTTAATTTTTTTAAGGCAAACTCAGAGATAACTCACACACACACAAAAACAAGTTTGAGAAAAGTTTCTGAAAAGATTCCCCCACCTTCAGGAGAAAAGTCTCGGGTTTGGGTCCCCTCTTTTTGGGCCCGAACAGCTCCCGTTCGCGCTCTCTGCGTGATGAGAACAAATTATAAATGAACTAAATGACAGAAACGTTGTTCACCAAATTAATAATTCATTCGAAAAAGTTTGAGACATTTGAAAAAAAAAAAGGACGAAACTTGCTCCGTGGGCGAGATTTAAAGTAGTCATTATGGATTTCCGAATAGGAACTCCAAAAGTTAAGCAGACATCCTTGGTTGAGATGATTAAATAAGAAACCAGAATAATTTTTTTTCCCCCTCAACGTTTTTCCCCAGAAATGTTTCAATTTTGAGATTAGAATCTATAGCAAGCGACTTTATTAAGTGTGCGTGTTTTTCTTTTGCACATTGCACGGAACCATCTCCTCTCTGCAGAGAGGCCTACTGGTGCGCTGTCAACCATCTCACCTCTCCTCGAAGGCGGCGAACAGGCGCTCGTCCAGAATGTTTTCCTCCGGCTCCCAGGTGCTGTACCTGTACCACAGAAACCACAACAACCTTATTTAATGGGATCGGAACCCGTGTCGTCGCAACCCCACGCCCTCTGTTTCACGCCGTATATGTGTTGTCGGGGTGGGTTTTTTTAATGTTTTTTTTCCAACACGTGAAAGCTGCGTGAAGGCTGCGATCATAGCGGACAGTCAGTGACGCATGCTGACTCCCAGCCTCCGCCAAAGCATGAGGGCGCAAAGAAGCGACACGGTGGTGCGGTTTTACCGACACCTGACGGGAGCAGACTGCGTCAAGGAGCGCAAGGACCGCACAAAACGGATAAAATGCACAAAAAAAGAAAAGACAAAATAACTGAACGCGAGGCGCTGCAGTTGTGCGATCGGCCAGGATGGAGCGCTGTCCTTCGCTGGCTCCGCTGTTTTTCCTGTACTCACTTCTGAGACCAGCCCTTCCATTTCACCAGATATTCCCAGCGACCCTGCAGAAAATAACGAGAGAGAAGCAGAGCCACAACAACGTTTAGCTTATCGGAGAACTGGCCCGTCGAGCCCGCACGGCCACGCGTTTTTCTTTTTTCTTTTGCGTAACAGATGCTGTCGGAGCGGTGTGGGTGGGAGAGAGAGAAACGCAGCGAATACCCGTCTGATCCTCCGTTTGATGATGGACTCGGCCGCGAAGACGCTCTCGCCGACAGCCGACAGCTCCATGCTTCCACCATGCAACCGCGCCGATTTCTGCCGCTTTTATTATTTCTGGCTTCCCTCTTTTCGTCCTCTCCGGGGCTGTTTAATTCCGCACATCCCATAATACGCAATCTGGAGTGGACGTCATCACGTCTCTCTTCTTGTTGCCAGGCACCCGCGGTCGGGGTAGGACGGAGCGCTGGTGGAGCACATTGGCTCAGTTGTTGCTACGTGCTCCGGGTCTGTGAGCGCAGGGGAGGAGCCCCGGCGCTCTGGCTGCTGTACAGGAATGTCTGGCACAGTGCGGGGAGCCAAGCCGAGGAGAGTCCCGGAGAGGGGATCCGCTGACCCCCCGATCCCTCTGGGGACGGGGAGCGCACGGCGGAGCGCAAACCATATATCCTCTGTCTCCTGTTTTAGAAACGGAGTAGAAGAGAAGCGAGGATGCGTTTGACTAAAGACACATAAACAGAAGAAATCCACAAATAAAAATAAAACATGAAAAATCTAAAAAAAACAAACACATAATATATATATATATATTAAAACACGAAAACAAATCAACAACACAAGCATAAATAAAATACCCACATGTAGCTGCACGCAGCTGCTTAAAACGCAGCCTGATCACAAGTGGGCCTAATAAATCAACAGCTTCATAAATGATTGTTCGGGACTTATTTGTTAAATATTCTCCAACAGAGGTCATTCATCTCCACTTTTAGCAGTTGCAGTTGCAAAACGACGCTTCTTGTCATGGATAATCGTGTTTTTTTGTTTTCTTTCAAAGCGACACGAAGATGTTTCAACACGACAGGAGCGCAAAGACAGAGCTCTGATGACAGGTTGAAGGACTTTATGGTTATCTTTTTCAGAGTCAGACTTATTCAAATCAGGTTCCAACAATTGTTTCAGGCGCTTTATTATGATTATTTATTATTATTACTTTTATTATTATTATAGGCATCCTCCATCTGTGGCAGACTACAGAGAACGTAGCTATTAAAACATCGATGTATTTGTTAATTTCTTAATCTAATTAAAATATTATAAGACAATAATGTGTGGCAACTGACAAAACCGACTACATGGAGCATGGGGTGGACAAAAATAATCGCGTTTTAATCTGGCGTTTCTGCAGCAAAAAACAAAACAAA
This sequence comes from Fundulus heteroclitus, assembly GCF_011125445.2. Classification (NCBI taxonomy): domain Eukaryota; kingdom Metazoa; phylum Chordata; class Actinopteri; order Cyprinodontiformes; family Fundulidae; genus Fundulus; species Fundulus heteroclitus. Next base: position 22,110,332 of record NC_046376.1, on the reverse strand, counting down.
ACAAAGCAACAACAACACGGAGTCTTCAATCTCCAAAGTCAATAATGATTGTAGTGAGGCTGAATGACGGGTAATATATATATATATATATATATATATATATATATATATATATATATATATATATATATATATATATATATATATATATATATATATATATATATATATGAAGACTGGGCAAATGAGTTTTCTTCACACACGTTTAGCCCCCAAACATCTTTGGCTTTCTGTAAGGCTACATATGAATAATTTTTTTCTTCACTCCAGTCTGAGAAAAATGCAAAAAAGGTTAAGCTATGTATTTATTTAATCTAATATTTTATGTTTTTTATTTCAGTTCTATTTAATTATTTTTATATTTTGATTTTTTCCTTAACATATTGTCATCATGAAGGTAGTGATTATTTAAAAAACAGCATTTAAATTAATTATATTTGTGTATGTTTTTTAAATAAAACACATCTATTATTATTATTATTATTATTATTATTATTATTATTATTATTATTATTATTATTATTATTATTATTATTAAGTACCCATGTCAATTTAAAATAGTACACAGAGACCTTTATGTATTTAAAAGACCTTTGTTTTTACCAGAATCTGATTGCTTTATTTTTCACTTAATTCTTCACTTAATTTTTCTGTCCTTGTAGTGTTTTTTTTCCCCCTTTTCTTTTTGGCTCAATCAGAATTATTTCTATGTTACAATTTTCTGTATCCCAGATGCTACTGTAGCATTCATATTGTTCAATTTTAAATGTAGTACATTTAAACTTCAACAATATGAATTGCCTGCGTGATGAATAAAGTCTTGTTATTCTAGATCTACATGGCAGACCTTAACAAGTTGCACAGAGTGATTTTGTGCCAGTGATTTGTTGCATCGGCCATTCCCTCCCTGCTTACGAATATAAATACAATGGTTCTGAATTAGCAGGCACGCAGCAACTTACATTTTGTCTCGAAAGACGATCAGCTGAGCTGACCCTCGCTGTTCCTGGTAAGCTGAGTCAATGAGCTGATGATTTCTTTATTCAAGTCAAAATGATCCAAACCCAGTAGAACATTTGGGCGGTAATGGAAATAAACCGTGATCCTTTCATTTCTGTAGCAGGTCTCCCTGTCCAGGTTGTTTGTAATGAGATGAAAATGTATAGCTGGGGACCCCGTGCAGGCCTCTGTGACTTTACTGAGTGAAAAAATAAATTTGTTGTCCCTCAGTTAAATGATTGGGCCGCAGAGGTTTTCAGACGATTGCTGCATCTGTCTCATTTTGAGATGGTGATATAATTTCACAACCATTTGGAAGATTTTAAGGACCCGAACTCACAGAGATAGAAAAGAACGAAAGGGGACATCGTGATAGGACAAATTATTTAACACGCATCTTTTGGTTTATAGCATTTGTAACAAGAATAAAGAAGAAACAAAGAAAAAAAACTATTGGATCTGTGTATAATTTTGCCTATTCTTTTCTTGCTCTTTGCTCTTGATTATGTCGAATAAAGGCGTATAACCCCGCCGCAGATCTCCCTAAGGTGGCCCTAAAAGGAGGTTTTGTATCGGTTTCAGGTTTTTTAAAAATGTGATTCAGAATCACATTTCTAAACTGGGACCTTGACTGAACCCAAAGGCAGTCGGTCCGCACATTTCTAATCTGCAGGCGGCTGCACTTCTCGGTCTTTTAACCCCCCGATCGTCAAGGCGAAGCTCGACGTGCCCGCCGCTTTTATCTCGTCTGCTTGAAATTCTCTCCCCGCGGCGGCGCACAAAGACGCGCCGCGGCGAGGCACTGCGGCGAGGACAAAAGATGCGTCGAGGCAGCCTCCAGTCGAAATATGAACCACCATTTTGATACTCTCAGCACGCAGACCGACATTTCCTGTCGGTGCTGGAATGGCTGAAGCCTGCACGGTTTGCTGCGGAGGGCTGGTGCTGCGGCGCAGCGCGCGCACGGCACGGCACGGCACGGCACGGCACGCCGCTTCTGCCGCTGCCGCGGTTCTCCATATTTGGACGAGAGCAGGAGCCGCGATGGCGACAGGCGCACATGAATGCACAGAGCGGGCTCTGTGAGAACATTATTGGCTCTCCGGTTTCTGGGCAACACGCTGCACACGCTGCTCGCTGTCCTACTTACTCTGCGAGCGACATTTTGTGCTGAAAGGTGCCGCAGACGCAGAACCACACGGCAGAAACTCTCGAAGCCGCGTCACCGTGACCTGCAGCTTTGCATGATTTTCATTGCGAAGCTCAGCTTCACCACGCGTCATATATGGAAAATGCACATTGCCTCATTTGTCATGATTTGGGTTTGACTCATCATTCATAAAATGCGCATTGAAAAGGATGCATTTCCATCACATGACAATTAAAGCTCTATTTCCATCGATTATCAATGCAACAAATGCAAGATTAGACGCAGTTTCATTTTCTATATAATGACCAAATTAATTCCTGCCGTCTTAAGGCCATCGCAGGCCTGCAGTGGGTCACACAAGCATTAAAATGAAAGCACCTCGGTGCAGACTGCCGCCGCCGCCGCCGCTGCAGCTTGGTTTGATGATAAAGGGGGAATGTGAAACATCTCACTTGGTCTATAAATATGTTGGCTTGCTCAGAGATGTTTCAGTTTCCTATACAGTCACTGATGCAGGGCGGGCTGACGCACACATGGTGCAAAAGCCATGGACACATGCGAACCACGAGCGCTCCCATTAAGTCAGCTTCACACTTCTCCCAGAAAAAAAAAAACAGCTTCTGTAAAAGATGACGGCATGTTGTTGTTTTTTTTCTTTCTGGTATATATAGACAGACGTGTTTAATGCATGCAACTGTTTTAGTTCTAACTTCCTGCAGGAAATAAAACTGAAGGTGTCACATTTGGTTGATTTTCAGGCTTGTCCGCTCTGTTGACTTGAGGTTGCATTAGATGCCCGTTTTTACTGTAGATGCGCCAGGAAGTAGGCTTTCTGCTGAGTCCCCCAGTAAAACTCCCGATGAAATTTCCATCAGACCTTTTAGGGTGTCAAGATCCACTTTGAAAATATGAAGGAAATAAACAAATAACGTGATTTAAAACGCGGTAAAAGGTCAGAACATTCTGGAAATTGTTGCACACCCAACCCCAAATATGGAAGTCATAAGACAGCCAAAATGCGTGTCCTGACACAAAAAAAGAGACTCTTGTAATCGATGTTTTACACCATAAATTTATCAGGAAACTTAATTTCTTTCCCCTTATTTCCCTTCTGCCTGTATTTACAAATGCAATCGAGCATTTTTTTATGCTTTGGAGCACATTAAAACAAAGGCAGATAGAGGGAACGTTTGTATTTACCATTTAAAATATCCTTATACACACTTACGTCCTCTTGAAAGATCCCATCATGGTGGTGGCAGCACCATGCTGTGGGAACCAATTTCTCCAACAAGGAAGGGAAAACAGGTCAGAATTGACAATAACATAGATGGAACTAAATGTAGGGATAGGATGGAAGAAATCCTGATAAAGGCAAAAAGATGTTCGATGAGATTTGTCATTTAACAGAAGTGTGTGCCCCAAGATGGGTTTATGTTTGCCAAAGGCCCCTATAGGAAGCCACACAACTTAAAATCCCAGAGGCCCAGGCCACAAAAAAAATAAAAAATAAATTACAGATAGGCAATTTTTAGGTTTAATTTTTGACAGAGGTCTATCACGGGTCAGGTTTCATCGAAGATCATCCTCGAGTTTTTATCGGGCCCTGAGCAGAGTTTCATTTGCAGGGTTTGGTTCCAGTTGAACCCACCGGGCACCACAGCACCACTGATCACTCTTTGATAGTGTCCATTCTTTAGTATTTTTGCAACTGGCGCTCTACTCAACCTGTTTAATGGTTAACCAGTGAGCCAACAATGAATTAAATGTTCTACATGACTAGTCCATTTTGAATTATTTAGCAAGTTAAACACCAGGATGAGGAGCTCAGTTCAAATCGGACAAGCTCCTCTTTCTTCTTTGAATTAATTGTTAAATTAATTCCATCTTTGAATAAAGTCTGGGAATTGTTTTATTTACCTGATGTTGACAAAGTTTTAAAATTTTATTTAAACTCCCTGCAGACTGTGAAGCTAGAGGTTATTACCTTAGCATGGGTGCTTGTGAAAGCAACACTAGCTTTAAAACATGACAGAGTTAAAGTAACTTGGCCAATTCCAACAGGTTGCCTTAGTATGCGTACATCTAGTCCGTCTGGAAGTCTTTCTTTTGTGACTCCAGCGGGGCCCAAAAGCGGCTGCGCTGTTCGCCTCCGCTCCGGGCCGGCCCGATCCGTTCAGTCCCAGAAGTTTATCTGAGGTAGTCTAGAGTGATTTTATGTACCTTAAAGCCTAGTGGACCTTCCCACATGGTGAGGTTCAGTATTTAGAGGAATACGAATTTTTCCAGAGAACTTGAAAAGACGTTTCATCATATTTGCCTTTTGTACGAGTTTTTCCTCCTTCTTGTCTCCATCCGCCTATTAAAACAGTCTGTAAAGCAACATTCTTTGACCGGTGCCTCCTAAAATACACGTGCACACATTCCAGGGCCTTTCTGTCTCCGAAAATGCATTCGACATTTTATCTTCAGCATACTAAGAAAGAAAGGGGGAAAAAAAAACTATTTTTGTCCACTCACCAGGAGAGGACTACAGGCTCTAGGACTCAAGCGACCTTTGCTGAGAAGGCCCTTTAACATATATGTCCGAGGCAAGGAGAGGTCAGGGTTTACTGTGCATTCAGAGCTCTGGCTGCAGCTTCTGCCCGTGGTTCTACGTCTATGTGGAGGTGGGGTGGTGGACTGCTGTGTCACTGTGACAAAAGCCACCCAAACACTTGTGCAACACGCAATGTTCTGGGAAGATAGCAGCTGCATTATAATTAGAAGTCATCCTGACACCGTTTCCTGCATGCACACCAACCGACTGATTATTCCCCCTCCCATAAAGGGGTTTCTGCATGACAAGACCCTTAAAACTCACACAACGGCTTCTCCTGTGGCCTCCCCCTCTCCCCCCCCCCGATCGGGCTGTTTACATTCCTGCTCGGTCTCAAGCCGAAGTAGGAAAAATAATGCACGGCTGAGGTTTTAATAACACAAGTGACCGGTGCGGTTACGCAACACAGAAAGCCCTTTGTGCAGGATGGTTTGTGATTATGCAACACAGTCTGTTTTTACTAGCCGAGCCTCGTAAATACAAGTTGTTGGTGGCTTTTTTTTATTACTTCTTAGTTTTTTTTTTTCTTCCATGTGATCATTTGTTCCTGTTTGGATATCAGGAAGTTCTGTTGTCTGGAGGGGGGAAAAAAAAGAAAGAAAAATAGATCAAAAATACCAGTGCAACAACATGCCAGAGGTCAGATCTCCGTCTTTATTGTGAGACATACCATCCCAGGGCGTTGAGCCAACAGGTCAGACGATAAGAGCAAACCTTAGGACGATCTTTTCCACTTAAAAAAAAAAAAAAGAGAGTGCATAGACGAATCAAAGGAAAAACAAAAAGACTCGGGAAAATTTCTCGAGATGACACCGTCCGGTGAACACAAAGCACAGTAAGCAGAGTTCTCTTTTTTTTTTTTTAACTAAACCTTTAATAGCAATAAATACACACTCTTCTTTTTCATCGACACAGCCTTTAATTTTAGCATTCTCACTGGATTTGCAATAAAATGTGCAGGGAAGGCTATTCGGACTCGAAACGTTGCCGTAGCTCACAGCCAACAGCTTTTTTCTTTTAAACATCAGCAGCATGAATAATCAAAATGGCTCGGACTCATGGGGTTTGACAGGGAAAGTCCCTTTTAGTCTGTAATTACCAACCCTGGCAGCTTTCAGAACAGTATAGTGAGCTTCGACAGATAAAAAGGATGAGATGAGCTTCTTGCATTACATGAGGTATAAAACCAAACTTTGCTATAGTGAAAATCGAGTAACGGAGAGTCACTTTTCTTAAATGACACCAATTCTTTTAGGAGAACTGAGCTTTGGAGTGTGTTGATGATATGTAACGGGATAGTTCAGGCTTTTTTTTTTTTTTAAAGTGAGGTTCTGGGGAAGTAACAGTAATGGTTCCCTTACAGGTAGTGGAAAGAGGTCATATTGCGGAAAGTTTGTTCAAAAGGGAATAAAAATCTTAAAGTGGTGGAAGGCTAACAGTCAGAGGCGTCCCTGCTCTTCGCATATTTTAGCAATTCACATCAAAATCAAACTCAGAATGTTTGTCAACGCTAAAGTGGCAGATAAACAGCTGAAGAATGTCTGTGTCAGTACGCTAAAGGTCAAAGTCTGATTCATCGTTTGATCCCGAGTCTGCAGGGAGGATTTCAAAAGTCTCCTCCACTCTTGCTGGATTTAAAGTGGCAGCATCATTGTATGGGGCTGCCTCTTCCATCAAATCTGAGTTTGAAAAGTAGGACATGCAAATAGCACAATTCAGCACCTAAATTCTTCTGAGAGGCCAACGCTGTCTGATACCCTAATTTGGGGCCCTCCGCCTTATTTAGGCTCACTGACCTTCCTCTTATTTTGTACTTTCTTGGGTCATTTTTTTGCAATTTGCATCCAACACAACTGAATCGTTGCAGCTGATTAGGACTGATAACAGCTGAGGAAAACGCCACACACCCGTTTCTATACCCGCCTATTTGTGCAGGGTTGCGCGGCAGGCGCTGGTCCCTGTCGCCAGCGGTCAAAGGGCGAGAGGCGGGGGTTCACCCTGGACAGGTTGCCAGTGCATCACAGGCCAACACACAGACAGACAATCATGTTTCTGGACTGTGAGAGGAAGGCGGAGTTGCCACGCATGAACAGGGAGAACAGGCAGACCCCAGGACCTTCTTGCTGCAAAGGCAACAGCGCTACCAACTGCACCACTGAAACAGCATAAAGTTTGTACATCCTTATTGTATCCTACTGACACAAACTTGTTCAGTTTGAATAAAGTTGATCAAATAAGCTACAGGTGAAGCGTCGACGTGGTTCATTCCCTTTCCTACAAACTTGCATCTGAATGATCTTTTTCCTATAATTACTGGCACTTCCGCGAGCCTCACTTCAAAAAGATCCATACAAATCGCTCGAACTCCTAAAGCATTCCCTAAAAGCAACATAGACAGATCGGACTTCTGGATGTGATCTGTTTCAGTCTTCAGTCAAGACCGCTCTAAGGCAGGAGACACATACAGTACCGTGTGATCACGCTGCATTCTGACACACCCGCCTTTTGGATTTGCATGTCACGGCTATTAAGCTTTCTTTAAACAACCCACAAACAAAACACAAAGACTAAATATGCCGATCCACAATAAGGTCTCCTGTCTATTACAGCAAGAGAATAAAAACAAAAGAACAAAAAAATCTGTGACCGTCTCTCCAACAAGCGATGACACAAGCAAAAACGTGTGAAAATGCAGTAAGTGCTTTAAATTTGACCTGCGATCGCAGTCCACGTAGACACGCTCTCTCTCCGACCGGCATGAACAGATATTAGTTATAGGAAACATGTATAAACCTTCATATATCTCAGGTCGTAAGTTTGGTACGAGTATGAAAAACAGCGATAGTTCCCTCCTTAAACTCCTTCAGACAAAAGATTATTTTTTTGTATTCGGGGGGAGAATCCCCACCCGGGTGATGCGTTCGCTCAAATAGTCGAGGGCACTTTCTTGGCTACAACATCACAGAGGAGTTAACTGTATAAAACCTCGTAGGAAACATACTGGATTTGACTTATAAATTATAAATTTCAATATGTACAAAATTCTGGTGTTTTCTTCTTTCTTTTTTTGTTTTTACATATGAACATATTCACAGGATCAGCCGATAAGAGCCGGGAGTCCCACATTTTAGAAAGCAACGTATTCCTTAAAGGTGACGGTGAGGCTGTTCGTCGTGATGTCAGTGATGATGATGTTCCCCATGAAGGGGGAGACTTTTTTCGCCGGCTCCTCTGGAGCTTTTTCCGAGGGGGTCTGCGCGTTCTCCTTCGCAGGAGGCGTGTCTTTAACAGCAGGCTCCGCCTCCACCTGCGGCGGGGCCTCCGCTTCGAGCTGCCTCCTGTTTCTGGGGAAGCTGAGGTCCATCGGCTCCTCCTGGCTCCCGTCCTCTCCGTAAGTCGGCCGTGTGCCGCTGGGGCGCGTCGCGCCGCAGTGGAGGTCCATGGGTTTGTCCTGAGGCGGCGCCACCGAAGCGCCGGGCACGCTCAAGCTCCTCGACGCCAGGTAGGTCTTACCAACGTTCCTGTCCTCGACGGGATCCGACAGCTTCCGTTTGCGGTCGCAGGGGAAGGAGGGGATGCGGATCTGGTCGACGGCCGTAGGGGTCGGGATGGTGGTGTCGGCGGTCCACGACGTCGGCGGGGAGCTGGCCGTCAGCTGCAGGGGCAGGTCTTCGGGTAAATCCGCCTGACCGCGGGCCACCTCGGTGTTGTATTCCTCGGCCGTGCTCGGAGACGGTTTGGAAAAGTGTCTGTCTTTGGGGGAGCACTTCAGAGGATGCTCCGCCACAGAGAGGGAGCTGCCCTTGCAGATCTCTTTGGGGATCCCGTTCTCCGGGAGTTCGGTCATTTTGGTCCTGGCTGCCGGATTGCTGTCGGAGGGTTCGGCGCTTTGCGTTTTCTCCTCCCTTGGAGAGTCCCTGTGTTTGTCCTTTGCTCCGTGAACCTTGTTGCCGTCCATATATTTGCTCATGACAATAACGATGCGTCCGTTCTTGTTTTTATTCTTGATTATCTTCATTTTGCTGCTGACGGCGCTAGGCAGAGTGGCCTCCTTCGGGTTGGGCTTGAGCGCGTTCTCGCTCGGCGCCTCTTTAACTGGTTTCCTCACCTCCACCGCTAGCTCTTTGACTTTGCTCAAGCACCCAGTGTCTTTGTTGCGGATCCATTTCTGCTGCAGGGCCACAGGTAAGGTCCACCCAGGGTTCGTCAGCTTGCTGGCCGGCTCCTGAACTTTGACCACCTCCTTGAGCCTCGAGACCTGTGCGTCGTACATGTGCGGGTCGGGCTCGTAGTGGTGGTGCTTCTTGCTGTTGAGCTGGTAGATGAACTTCTTTTTGCTGTTGTTTAGAGCGTCAGCGGGGACCTCCTGGCTGCTGGGTTGGTACTGATGGTGCTTTTTGCTGTTCAGCTGGTACTGCTGGGGCTGGGAGCGCGGGGTCTGGGTGGGGTCTGCCTTGAGGGTACCCTCTGCGTCCTGGGCCGTTTCCTCAAAGCTCCCTGGGATGCTTGATCTCCGAGCAAACGATGGCACCTTAACAGAAGACACAAGGCATTCGTTAACTATTTGGCACCCATTTTGACAGCAATGTCAAAACCTCTGGAAAGAATGCGAACTACGGTCCCCAAAATTTGACAAACAACACGGAGCAAAGAATAGCGAGGTTCATTGGAATCTCCGTGGTCTGTTTTACCCTTTCACTCATTTATTTGCCCTCGTCTGTTGAACAATCCCAGAAACTAGACCCACATGCAAAGTAGTGAGGGGAACAGAGAGGACCACTGCAGTGTCCAGGATCTGTCAGGTATGCTTTATCTATTTCATGTTGTTTATGTTTTATCTCTAAAGTCGTCCGTTTGCCCTTACCTATTGGATAATCCCAGAAAAACAATAAAAAGCAAGGCATGCAGAGAACTTTGATCCGCTGCCATCAGGGGAAAAAAAAATGGCCCTACATCAAAAGCAGAAGCACCTGCTACACAGATTTCTGCCTCAATATGTTCAAATCCTGAACTGCTGATTACGCACTTTTGATTATTTGACTCATTTCATGTTTTTTAATCTACGATCCCTTTTGTAAACTAAGCTCTTAAAAGGATCCCAGAGAATCGTGTTGTGTACAATATGCTTTACAGCAGTAACTGCTTGCAATAAAGTAGGTTTTACTGGTATAGTGGTTAGATTATCCCTATGACACAAGGTGCTAGATTAACCCCCCCCCCCTCACAGCAGTCAAGAGGGGCGCCGCAGCAGAACGATCAAGACCTTCTGGCTCTGACCTCCGGGTCACACAAGTGTCACCAGAGATATCACGCCTCTGACTTAGACTTAGACTTAGACTTAGACTTTCTTTATTGTCATTTTGTAGCACAGAGTGCATACAGAACGAAATTTCGTTTTTTCATACAGCTCAGAAAGATTGCAGTAACTCTACAGGATACCTTGGATACTCTGGCCCCGATTACCAACCATGTGGCGTGCATCTTCAGGAAGGATGGAGCACAGCAATCAGGACAGATTTAAAATGTGTAATCGCACACGAGAAACTGAAAGCATCACCCCCCCCCCCTAAAAAAACCTCCAAAAAAAACAAGAATGACATGAAAGAACAACAACATTGTTCTCCCACAAGCTGAGGCAAAAAGGGAGGATCTGCTCAGTTAATTCAGTCTTCCTGAAAAGTAATAAACTAGGTTTTGCATGCATATTTTGCATGAAAAGATACTAAGCTCACAGATAATGTGAGTACGCTCGATCAGCACGTTTTGAACCTCTGGCAACAAGCCTAGTTTCAGTTTGCGTGTGGCGTACCTCCCTCCCGCTCTCTCTTTCGTCCCCTATAGAAAAGCATACCGACGGCAGGCGTGGCACACCTGACTCTGCTCCCTTTTTCGGTGGATACCTCACACAGTGAAACTCGCCGCCGCAGCGTTTTAGTGAGTCAGGATATTTCCACCGCGTGGTGTGATGAATCATGGAGGAAATACCTGAAGCAGAAGATGTTTTGGTTTGGGTCCCCGCTTTCGGTATCCCAACATCTGCTCCTGCCTCTCTCTGCAAACAGAAAAGACCATTATGTGAGCATTACAAACCCCTTAAAGATCTAATTATATCACATGGAAAACGACAGGTTTCTATTCGTTCTCCCCCCACCCATTCAAGGTCAAAAGTGGAGCTATGATTCAGAGCGGTAATGAATGCCCACACGTGGGTCTCTGCGAAGCGTTCTGATCCCTATTTGCATAGCTCTCCATGGTAATCAGCCCATTCCATATTCTCATTATCCTGGAGAAATTCAATTAGGGGCTACAGCAGGAAGAATCGCTCTTCGGTTTTGAAACGTCCACCCTTCCTCCTCTGCTAATCAGCCAGAGAAAATCGTCCACATTTTGTCATGTTACAACAACATCAACATTGTATGTATTTTATAGCAATTTTATGAGACGGACCAACGCAAAACAGTTCAGGAAATAGGTCAAGAAAAAAAAAAAAAAAACGTTACAGAGAAGGTTAAAGCAGAGTTACTGCATATCGGCCTGAATGCACCATGCCCGCAGTGAAACATGATGGTGGCGGTATGGCGCCATGTTTGATGGAGAAGATGTCAGAGGCTACAAAAGATAAAAGCATATTCCTGTGTCAGAAGGGCCTAGTCAAAGTCCAGACGGAAATACGAGTGAGAATCTAGGACAAGGCTTGAGAATTACAGTATGTACTCCTTCCCACAAACCTTCTATTCTATTTGAAAGAGCTACAGATATCTTGCTAGAGATATCTCACAAGCAATTTGGCCTAGATGTTCGAAGCTGATGGAGACATACCCCCAAAGAAGCTCAGCGGGGCCACACTTCTCAGATTTCTGTATTTCCTTAGCATTCCACTCTTTTGCACCACTTTATGTTGGTCTTACAAAAAAAATAAAATGTGGCCTGCTAGGCATACGAGGTTTTGAGGCATGACAAAATGTGAACAAACATAAGGGAAACCAATTTTTGCTTGGTACTGTAAACATGGCAACAGCTCTCAAAACAATTTCTAATGAGAAGGGACTGGGATGTGTGCCATCACACCAGAACTGGTCAGATCAAGGACAATTTCTTGTGTGAAAAAATTACCCCCCCCCCCACCCCCCTCATATAAGCCTTGACTCAGCACCGGCTCATAAATAACCAGAGGTGGGCGAAGGCCAGCTGTAAATATGCTCCCCCCCCCACCTTCAGGCGTGCTCCAAAACCCGCCCTCGGTGTCGGCCTCGTGCTGCAGATGTTCAAACGATCAGGGCTGCCAGAAGATCGCCACAATAAACAGTCCCCGCCGCTGTAATGCGTGCAATTTGGAAAAACGTCGTCTAACAGGGTGACCCCTATTCACACAAGATTTGGCAATTACAGACTCCCTCGTCGGGTCCCCCTCCCCCCATCCGATGGGAGCGGGGAGGAATCCGCTCACACATATACACACACACACACAGAGAGCGCAGAGGCAGCTCTCCATGAACATCCCAGCACACAGCTATACACTCAGGCAGTGGAGGCGGGCGGGCGGGCGGGCTGCGGGGGAATATGAGAGCCGTACACTAGAAGCGTTGAGGAGCGCTCTGCGTGTCAATTAGCCTTTTCAGAACGGCGAATTCCTTTCCCCAGCTATCACGCCTTCACTCAGCCCCCTGAGCAGCCTGCTGGCCTACAGAGAGAGCATATGTCAGAGGCCTCGCGGGTCCGCACGAGATGCAGTTGTGCAGGATTATGTGACAGCGGCATCCGAATTAATTAACATCTTGCCCTCTGAAATCGACGTCCGAGAGATTGTTCGTCTCCTCCGTCTGAAAACACCCCGAGAAAAATTATTCCATCTTCTTAAAGGTGGTCGTGAATAATGTGTGAAACAGGAGGAGGAGGACGAGGGGGGGGGGGGGGTTCAAGGTAATCTCTCTCCTAGGCCAGAACATTTTCAAACGGCCAGATGAGAGACCGTTTATAATTAGGGACGCAAACGAAAAGCCAGAATAGGATTTCAGCCATTTCATTTCTGAGTGGGCCATCTTTCACACAGAATCACAAAATAAATAAATCCCAGTTAGCTAGATCAACTAAGTACCTGCTCCTCTTGCATTGATTTATAGTCAATATACTCCGTCTAAGGTTTGTTTTGCCTGATAAAACACACCTCCAGAATGTCTTTCAAAGGGTAGCCAGACTGAGGGCGGGGGGTTGCCATAATCTTGGGACGGCACACGCCGTAAAGCAAAAGCCATGACTGAATGTCAGGACGGTGTTATGGCAACGCGTTTAGTCAAGTCGGGGAAGGCGAGAAGTGAGCGACGGACATTGGAAACGGCCACGCTATGATGGACAAAACATGTGGTCTGGGCAAAAGTAAACAAACTGTGGAGAGAAATTTATGACAGAGGTCAATGATGGGTCAGGTGTGAGCACAACCTGCGAAAGATGGAAAAGCAGGACCGATCCCGCTGCCCCTGCACATCAGCTTTTAGCCAACACGTGACGCCTTAAATTACTTTTAGCCCAATTTCCAGTTAAGGTTTCCTAAAGGCTAGCAAGATGGAATCCATAAGTAAGAAACGTACGCCACGATCAATAACTATAAACACGTAAACATTTGATCTGACCACACCTCTGAAATTCAGATTTCAAAATGAGACTGTCTGGTCAGCCCCCTGCTCCCCCCTTCTCTTTGCTGGCGCCACCGCAATCTCCAACTCCTCCTGTTAGAACCACAATAAACAACCATGCTCCTGTCCTTCAATTAGCCCCCCCCCCCCCCAGCACAGATCGTCTCCTAAATGAACAGCTGGGAAGAAAAAAAAAACCCAAAGGCATCTAATTGTAGTTCGATCCACATGGGAACTCCCCATAGTAGATTTTTTTTTTTTTCAGTGGGAAAACACTCTCCTACGTCAGCCTCTCCGTCAAACCTCCCTTTAGGATCCAATCGGCATTCGTGGGGCATTAATTGATATCAGGTCCTCCATCATCAGATATCGACGCTTAGTTCCTCGCTGAGGTCGATTTAGGCATTCACACTACCACGTCCAGCATATCTGGCCTCCCTTCCCCTCCTGGGCAAGAGGGGAGGGGGTAAGAGAGGAGGGTGGGGGGGGGGGGTTGAATTATTACAGCGCCCCTCCTCCCATGCCCTTATATGGTCAGGGTTGAAGTGGAGGCTGCGCGGCCCGGTCCCAAGTCCAGCTCTGTGCGCAGAGTGGCTCACCTGTGTTGAAACGCGACGAGGAGGCGCGGGTCCAGGATGTTTTCCTCCGGCTCCCATGTGTTGTACCTGCAGAAGGGGAAAGAGGAGCCAAACAGCTGTCAGGGAGCTGCGCTGTCACGTGCAAACTTCCCTCCCTCCCCCCCCCCTTCAAAACTGACACGCGCACGTCTCCTCCACATTCCCCACATATGAAAAATCTGTCCTGGACAGGTGAAGCAGGGACTGCGGGATTTGAGGTCAAAACAAGAAACATTCCCGGATAGAAATTATTTGCAATACAAACTGATTTTATTTCGGGGGGGATGGGGAGTGTTATTCCCGCCACTGTGGATTATAAAACAACCAAGACGTCCAACCGCAGAGGGAGAAATTCAACCATAAATTGAGTGTGTGTGTGTGTGTGTGTGCATGTGTGCGTGTGTGTGTATGTGTTATCCAAACGCTCCTCCAGCTCCAACATAGAGTCGGCCATTTTAGCACCACTATGTCTCGTAAATTCGCTGGCAGAGCAGAAATAATTAAAACGGGATTACATGGCTGTGCACCCCCCCACCCTCTTCCCTCGCATAAATTAGTGAAGGCATCCGCGGATCCCGTGAAACGCACTCTCACATAAACACCCGCGGATTTGTGCGCGCAACGCCCCTCATAAATAGGTGCAACACTTGCATTCGTTAATAATGTTTTGGTTTTTATTAATCTAATGCGCTGGTGTAAAAATAAATAAATTAATGATTGGCATGTTTCGAGACTTACTTTGGAGACCAGCCGCGCCACTTGACCAGGTACTCGATCTTGCCCTGAGATGGTGGGGAGGGAAATTGGATTAGGCTCGCGTTCAAGGGAAAATGCAACATTTCGACGTCTTGCACACGTCGCTTCTCCCGCTGTATACCTTCCGAATGCGCTTCTTCTCGATGCCCTCCACCGCGAAGACGTGCTCGCCGGCGGCAGGGAGCTCCATTCTCGGCTCCGGTCCCGATCCGATCGCAGTGAGGTGTTGAGGGAGGGGGGGGGAGCGCGCACGGGGAAAACGTTGAAATGCGCCCTCCTGTCGGTGCGTGGCCGTGCCGTGCGCACTCGGTAGTTTTCCAGTTGGATCCAAAACTCGACTGTATTCCCTCTACCTTCTCTCCTCCTCTCTCTCTCTCTCTCTTTCTCTCTCTCTCTCTCTCTCTCTCTCTCTCTCTCTCTCTCTCTCTCTCTCTGCACACTCCTCGGTCCGGGCAATGAGCGTAGCGATATTCAATGTGGTGCCGCTGCGAGCAGCTCTTTTTCGTTCAGTGACGTCAGAACGGGAGGAGGGGAGATGGGAGAAGACCTCGTAGAAAGGTTTGAGGGTTTTGTTTTTTTATCCAAAAGCTGGACTTCAGCGGAGGACACGATTTTAAAATTCAAATTTAGCGCCCGATTGGAAGAAAAATGCACAATCCAGTTTACATGTGCGAGCCGGTTTATGTGTGGCCTTTCGGCACACTTTGGCCTGGGGTCTTCATTCCAGTTCTCTATTAAATTACACGTGGAACCGGTGAAATTCCTCTGGCCTATTCTCATTTGCCCATTAACGTCACCCCGAACCAGCCCTCTCGTCGTGGTTAAACATGGTGGTGGCAGCGTCATGCTCTGGGATGTGTGTGTCCGAGGGCAGGGACAGGAAAGCTGGTCAGAGTTACCAGATGATGACTGGAGCAGAACAATCCTGGATGAAAACCCATGACAGGCAGCAAAAGGCTTTCAGTGCTTATAAAACCACATTAGAAAGGTCAGACCCGCTTTATGAGCGTAAGGTAACAGCTGATGCAACGCCAGGAGTGGTCCGGTACTTTAGCAAGTTGTGGATAATCATCTTAAACATGAAAGCGCCTAAAGAACAGCTTTGCAAAAGTACACGAAAGTCAAGCTGTTTGACGGTTAAATATACAGGAAATGCAAAATAATAATAATGATTATGCCCAGTATCCTGCTGTATAGCACAACAAAACACTCTAAGGTCAGAAGATTACAGAAAAGTTGCAAATTCATGTCCAAATAATTGATAAAGAGATCCAGTTGTACTGAAGGTCACTTAAAAGTCATTCATTAAGACCATACTTTTACCAGGAAAGCAGTTTTTATTCTCCTCTCAAAGGTGTTGTCCCCTTGCACCTTTTGCCGAGGGAAATATCTGTTTATGTATCTGGAGCATGTTGATGACCGATCCAGATTATTTGACAAACGTGAGCACACTATCATGGTGGTGGCAGCATCATCCTGCGGGCATCCTGTTCTTAAACAGGGAAATAACGGCTCTTTATGGTCGTTGGAAGGTGCACGGATGACGCTAAATGCAGGGCAGTTCTGGGAAGAAAGTCCCGACTAAAAAACTCCAGCCTTTCTTCTCAGATCTGGTGTCTCAGCGTGGCTTTATGTCTAGTGACGCCACTGTTGTCTAGCAGAGCAAAGTAAATGTTTTTGGTGCAACAGGGCATTAACAAAGATGGTGGTCGATCTGTGAAAGTAACAGTCTGGCCAGAAAGCTGCTGTTTTCACTCCAACCAATGCTGAAGTTCCCGTCTTTGCCCCCCCACCCACAGTTGCAAATGTGCACTCAGTTCGATCTCACATAAGAGCTCTTTGCAAATATAGGTCAGGCACATGTCTGATAGTCAAACCATGCAGGGCGCCGTTAATTCGACACGCTGCAGAGTCGCTGCGCAGCCCTCAGTTTACCTGCGGCAACTTTACTAATCCGTTGCCACGGCGCTCAGTTCGTTTGCCATGCGAAAACCAGCTCCGCCGCGTGTTATTGGTTGAAATATTGTCATTTAATCCACATCAGGACGATCTAAATCCAGCAGCTTAGACCGCAGCACCGGCGAGCTTGTTTTCTGTGTTGTAAATGTCACCAACTCGACTGATTTATGGGAGAGTTTATTAGAAACATGAGCGCAAAAGGAGCCTCTTTACGCAAATCCCCCCCCGTTTACTGCGTGTAAGCTGCGCTCCGCCTGGAACGCTGGTGCCACGCTGGTAATTTCGTTACTTTTTTGTCGCAGAAATGGCGTGAAAAACAGAACGAAGCCGACGTTTTTCTCCCCTTGCTCCAAAAATAATTCAGCGCTAAAAGGGTTAAACAACTGAAGGCGAGGAGCAGAGCGGCAGCGGCCAGCCTATTAAATGCAGGCACGATTTATCTCTGCCCTGCCATATAAGGTAATGGAGAAAAAGCGCCGAAATGTGGCACTTAGCGCTGAATAATTCCCGGATTCGAGTCGTGAATTAGGTGCAGGGAGGAATTAAAATCGTTATCGGCGCAAAAAAGCTCGATGAAACCCCCTAATTTACGCATTAGATCTGTTTCTATCCCCGGCCAGGGAGCGAATACGCCCTGCTTCCCTAGCAACAGCACGAAAAAAGGGGGGAAAGACAGGCGCAGCGAGGAACAGGGAGAGAACGAATTTAAGTTTGCGACAAACAGACAGATGCTTCATAAAAGTGCGCTAAGAGAGAGGGGTGTCAAATGAGGTTATTATCTGTTTGAACGAAACGCGAGTTCAAACGCCAGTTTTTGTTTAGAGCTGCGGTTCTTCACTGTCAGCTCTGTTGATCCGGCAGGTACCCAAAATACAAATTATGTATCATTCCGTGTTTGCACTAAAGGAGAAGGACGCCTGTAGTCTGCATCAAGACAAAGACAATCGTTTGGAGGAAAAAAAAATCCTCTGGCTCAGACTGTCGGATCAGATCACAGCGCAGTCACTCACATATAACCCTCACGGATCTGCGTGACACTGCTTATGCACTCATTAGGTCTCAATAATCTGTCAAGTTGTTCAAAGTGAAACAGCGTCTCAGAACCGGACAGTTTTTTTCAAACAATCCGTTTTTGGAGGATTTGAAATCAATAATTTGTAATTGAAATCAATTTCCCCGCATTTCTTTCTGAACTCTTGAAAGCTGGATTAATTTGTTCTTCTGCGCGGCGTTGCTCTGGATTGCTGATCACCTGGACAAGTTATCACATCCTGCTCAGCACTGAAAAAAAAAATCTTATCACTTTGACCGCATCTTGCTTCTCTATATGAGTGCGCAATTTGCGGCATTTTTTTTTCTTCTTCTGCGCTCTGGAGCTCGTCATGACCCGCTCCATTTAATCCACCTGTAACTTCTGCGTTTAGGATGGTGCAAGAGCTGAGGACGCTCTGTCGATAGATTGGATCACCGAAAACCAAGACAAGCTCTGCAGAACGCGTTCAAGTCAAATAAAATGACTTGATTAAAATGAGATGGTTAAAAACTTGGGGGGAAAAAAACGTGCCCCAGAGTTTGAAACAAACCGGGCGGGGGTTTATTTCTTCGTGATCATTTTATCTCATCAGTTCTGAGGGGAAAACGCCTCATAATGAGCCTAAAATAATTATCCTAATCGCACAGAAAGTCCAAATTTGCGCACTCTGTCTTTCCACAGAAAATAAGCGCGTATGCGCAAACTTATGCCGTTTATTTTGTCTCACATGCGGCAGTCAAGGTTAAATGAGCTGTTATCTAAAACGTGAGGCTAAACTCAGGGTCAGGCAGTCCACCGTTTTTTAAATCTCTTGTTTGAAGAGACTCGGTGAAAAGAAAAAAAAAAAGACTATGGCTTCATATTTCAACAACAAACCTATGGATATATTTATTTTACAAGGGGTGCGTTATGCTGAAGCTAGTAATTTATTTTTCATTGTAGATGGACCGTCTCAAATGTCAGTGAAAAACACGACGAGGGTGTTTAGAGTGTGATTGCATCAGATATTCCATATGCGTCCATGTAGGAGGACAAGAGTCGAGTTAAGTCACGATCTCTCTGGTTCAGTCCTTGCAGGAAGCACCGAAAACTCTGCGTCATGAGCTTTTTGTTCCTGTTTTAACCCTGTTATCCTTGATCATTCTCCATTTTCTCCAATTTCAGCCAATGACTTTCAAAGCGTTTCCCCCCCCCCTACTTTTTTATGTGGGTGATATGGCTCACCACCCAGGGCGGCATGGCCTTTGGGATACCCTAAAAAAGGCAATCAATTGATCCCCAATTTCCAGTTTTTGTGTTTTTTCAATGGGGAATCCTATGTTGAGCACAGTGTGAGAATATATAACCGTGCACCACAAGTTTCTAACGTTGCTGAAGTTTGTTTCTGCTCCACAGCATTTGATTGTGACACTTATTAAAGGAGAATTTCACAGTTTTTTTTTTTTTTTTTTTTTTAGGAAACTGGACTACGTTTCACAGTTTCAAGTCCTGAATCTAAAACACCTGATTATGAAAGGACTTTCTTTAACACACAGTTTAACGTTCATAAAAACCTTTATTCTTTTATGAAAACATAAAGAGAAAGGCTTTTTCGACATTTTCTTTTTGCCTTAAATTAAACGTGTGTAAATAACAGCATAGTGTTATCAAACCTGGACTAAGAAGGATGGCAAAAAGATTTGCTCATTCAGGGCACCCTTAATGCAAAAACCCACAGAAGTGTTGCTGGAAATGACGTCATACTGGGGATAATTAGACTTTAGTCTCAAGTCTTTTACAGACTTTTGGTTTTGTTGCAGGAATGGTCTGCATTTAGCAATCCCCCACAGCATTATACTGCCACCGACATGCACATATAATGCACCTGGAAATAAAAAGAATGGCACAATTGCTAAATTAGAAAACCTACAAGAGTTGCTGTGGCTCCAGCTGACTGGATAAGGAAATTATAAAGATAAAATGAAGGGAGACGAGAAGGAGAAGTCCCTCTGGACGCTGCACTGGTGAGTATAATTCCTCTACATGAAGGAACAGGTTTAGTTGTTTTTGGTTTGATTCACAAAATAAAGAAGCATTACAAATGTGTTTAAATGGCCTTCAAACATTTTGATAGAGCTCAGCAGGCGTTCCTCTAAGAGGCAGCAGGAAGACCAGGGTGACACAAGAGTCGAAAAATAAGTTCCACTCTGTTGCTGCAAACAGATTACAGAAACTCTGAATTACTGAATGATAGAGGGGGGGTTTAATTACCGTAAATATGCTCCGAGTCTATTTGGACTAATTATAACGTCATAGAAAGAAAAAAAAAAAAAAAAAGAGAGAGATATCCCTTTCAGGTGGCTGCACCTCCCGCCGCCCGAGGTGTTAACAGAGAAATCTTCCCGTTCCTTTGTCTGCCCCTGACATATGTTTAATTATGATAATTGTAACAAATGAAAGCTATTAGGGAGTCATTCATCTTGCCTCTGCTGATTTTAATGTGCCGCAAAGATCGGGAGGGGACGTATGGGTGTGCTGGTTGGTGGTGGCGGTGAAGGAGGTGTGAGGGTGGGTGGGGGGGTGGGGGGGGGGGGGGGTGGGGGGGGGGGGGTAGAGAGAAGTGGAAATTCCTCCTCCAGTGTCATTGTCACGGCCATTGTTGCACCGGGGCGACAGGTCTGCAGAGAAGAAGGGTGCTCCTCTGCCAGGGTTCTACCCCCCCCCCTTCTCTGAGTCATCGTGTGGGGTTCACCCCCCACCTTCGCCACCATACGCTTCCCTCATTGATTTATTCCCCCCTCCTACCCCAGCCACCCACCCACCCACACACACACACACACATCACCACCACCTCCTGCTCTGGCTCCTGGGCAGGAGGTTTGGGGTGCAGGGAGCCTGGGAGAGAGTAAAGAGGAGGAGGAGGAGGAGGAGGAGGGGGTACTGAGAGCGCCATGCTTTCAGAGAGCAGGGGTAGGGGCGAGGGCCCAGGCCAAGCGAGGACGGAGGAAGGTGGTGCATTGGAATCCTGGGAGCTTTCGTGGGTGAATGCACGACTCGCCCGTTGTGAATGAAGCTGCGGCACGTCGGAGCTGCAGGTTTCTGTTCTCTGCATTCAGCGCGGTGCACGGCGCTGTGCTGCTACATGCTCGGAAGTATTTACTCGCTGCCATCAATGATAGATGGGCTGTATACTCGGCAGCTTTTGGGCTGAAGAAAAATGAAAAAAAAAAATAACCCAACAAGACACAATGGCAAGCTTGTTTCACCAAGCCCACAATAGCACGCTTCAGAGAACAATAGCTGAATAATCCAGTGAATAATTGTTTGCATTTGAAGCAAAAAAAAAAAAAAAAAAAGATTTCCTCAGGATGGGCTGGTTATTTCCCATTTGTGTGGCAGGCTCAAGCTCGCCTGAGTGTGCCTGTGACCCAGCGTTCAGATTTAGCTCCCTTCGCTCTAATGCCATGCTAATGATGAGTGACACGGGCCCTTATCCTGAGAGCTCCTCTGCTCCTCTCCTCCTTCCTCTCTCTCTCTCCTCGTCCCCTGGGAAGGGCTTATTTGCCCCGATTTTAATTGCATTTTAATTTACACGTAAGCCTGGAAGCAGCAGATTTTATACATGAAGCAACCTGCTCCTTCCTCTCCCCCCCCCCCTCCCTCCCTCTCTCTCTCCTTCGTCTCTCGCGGCGGAGGAATCACAAACGGCATCTTTTGCAAGAGGAAGAATGAGTAGATGGAGCAATGTGAACCTGAGGACCACAAATGGACACAGGAAACTGTGGCTTGTTGAGAAAACACAACAAAACAAGCACATGTTCCTTTTTTTTAGGGGGCCAACTATAGGGAGATTGGTAGTGATACAACCATGCTGGGGCGCAAGGTAGTCTTTTTTTTATACACTGACACACGCATGTGACACACATGATTTTATTTATTAACAACTGCCATGACATATTTGTGATAAGCGGGAGGACTCTTTTTTTTTTTTTTTTTTTTGGTTTTGGTCCACTCTTCTCTGCTGAATGGCTTAATTCAGGATGGTTTCAGGTCAATTAAGAGTCATTCTGCAGCATCTCGACTGGATTTAAAGTCCTAAATGTTCCATTTATGTCCCGTCATTCCACACCATATTGTTTTAGCAAACGTGAGATGGGCTTTTTTTGTCTACTTGTTGTGCAACAGTGATCTCCTATAGACGCCAGTCTGGTCCAGTCTCTTTCTTACTGTTGAATCATAAACTCTGGCTTTAACTGAGGCGCGTATGGCCTGCGGTGCTTTCGATGATGTTCCCGATTCTTTTATGCGCTTCTGGATGTCTCGTCAAGCCTTTCTTGGGTCGGCCACTCCTGGAAAGATAACCAACTTTCCAGTTTTCCTCCATGGTGACTCTCCCTGTAGTCTGCTGGCGTCCCAAAGCCTTAGAAATGTCTTTCTGTTCCTTTCCACGAGGATAAATCCTCCCTCATCTGTTCTTGAATTCCTTTAGATCGGGGCTTGCCGTATTACTTTTTGCAATCTTTAGTCTTCCTCGTCTTGGCCGACAAGTTTTAATGGATTTCTTGTTTCTGCAGGTAAGGTAATATTCAGGCCTGGGTAGTGAAACTGAACCAAAAAAAAAAAATTTGATCAATCACAGTCGTATTGAGCTTCAATAAGGAGAGCAATCACATTTCTACGCAGGGTCGGGTTTGGATAACTTTTCTTTCCCTTAAAGATTAAATTCACGATCTGAAAACTGAGTTTGTCATTTCTCAGCTGATCTTAAAATTGTTTCTGATAATCTTATTCACCTAAGCATGATTTAAAAAAGCAACAACAGTAAATATCTAAGGATGTTAACAATTTTTTTTAGAGCACTATGTCTATCCACACCTGCTTTCCTGTTGAGTTTCCCCATGGATCTCTTACAGCGAGTCTTTTTGCCACTTTGTTCTGAAGCGTTTGAATTTTTACCCAGAAATCTTTCCGTGGCCACATGAAGCCGTATGCTGCGGCGGTAAAACGGGTAAGGGTCAACAGCGTTTCAGGAACAATCAAGTGTCCAGGTCATGCAGGGACATAAGAGGAGCAATAGGATGATGTAGATGAAAAGCAATCTCTCCATCAAAATGTAATATGAGGAAGAGTGGACAAAGAGCTCGCTGACAGGCAAGTTTAATGTGCTCCACTATCTATATGGAAATTCAGCCACACAGGCGTTCACCAGCAGCTGCCTCTCCCTCCTTTTTTTTTTTTTTTTTCTTCATAATTCATTTCGGGGTTTGATTGGCTGCATGGAGAGCAAAGAGAAAAAAAAGAGGAGCAGGGAGATAAAGCGAGCTTTCTTTTACTTGAGCGGAGAGCACGACTGGGGTTTTAGATTTGTATTCAATTTAGTGAGATAATCGGCCCCGGCCACAAAGCGTCTGCGCCTCTTTTTTTTTTTTTCTTTTTCTGCAGAAACGGTGGCAAACTGCCTCCCACAGCAGTTTTAAATCTCAACATAAACAAAGACAGTTGCTTCATATTATGCTTTCTTTCCAAGCTCTGCCCCCCCCCCTTTTTTTTGTGCATGTGTCCCGTTTTCATTCACGTCAGCAAACTAAAATTGTTGCTTCTAAGCAGCTCCTCGTCCCTCCTTTCGGATTTACAGAAAACTTCTCCACATCGGCGGTGAACTTGGCCGACAATAAGCCAGGATGTGTGTAATCGCCTCTACCTCCCACACTGATAGCCCCAAGGCTAGCCTGTCAGGACTCATGAAAGCCGGGGGCTGCCAGAGTGGCGGGCTGCTGTCAGTCAGCAGCCCGCCACTCTCCAGTGCGTGCACCCAGACATCATACACTCAACACAGGAACTCGGTGTGTGTCACAGGTACTGCAGCTCGCCACATCAGAGCGAGGAAGGCCTCTTCCTCCCGAGCACAGCAGCACAGACGGGTCTTTGTCTGCTGCATGTCCTGTAGTTCCCCCCACCTCCCCACCCCACCCCGCCACCACCACCACCGACACCTTTTCACTGTCCGAGAGGTCCGGCCGTCACTGAACTGTGTGACACCAACACAACAACAATGCATCAATATTAATACTGCTGCTGCAGCACCAGGACATGAAGAGGCTGATGGCACCCGGGTTCTAGCTTGAGCTGCGCTTGCACAAAGTTGGCGTGGACTTTTGTTTTCCCTCTGTTCTGATCCAGGTTTTTTGGATTTCAGCTTTATTTGCGCTGTTGCTTTTAAGACCAAAGAAAAGGGTAACAAGTAAACTGAAACTAAAACGATTCTACATCGTCTTGGAGAGACATACGCACGCCCTGAACTTTTTCACATTTCGTCGCGTCACAAGCACAAACTTCATTGTAGTTAATTAGGGTTTTGCGTGACAGACCGACTAAAATTAGTGTATAACGGTGAAATGGAAGGAAGAGAAAAAAATCTGAAAATTGCAGTATGCATTTTATCTAAATGCCCTTTACTCCAATACCCAAAAGTAAAATCTAGCAGTGCAGTCAGCTGTTTACTGAGTGTATATTGCTTCTGTATATATATCATTTTTACTTCTTATTTTACTGTATTCTTATTTGCACCACTGTATTCTTATCTGCACCATCAACACCAAGTCAAATTCCTTGTAAGTGCAAACCTACTTGCCGATTAAACTTGATTCTGATTCTGAGCTGCTTTAAGATGCCCCCTAATTAGCTGCCCTGTGTAATATAATCTAGTTATAAACCTAGTTGTCCTGTGAAGGCCTCAAAGGTTTGTTAGTGAACATTAAACATGAAAAAAAAAAAAAACAGCAGCATCATGATGACCACAGCAGAGAGGTCGGGGAGAAAGTCATGGAGAAGTTTGAAGCAGCGTTATGGGATAACGAAACAATATCCCATGCTTTGTGAACATTTCACAGAGCTCACCACTTTAAACCTACCAAAACACGGCAGTCCATCTATATTGACTTGCCAGGCAAGGGAAACATCCAAGAGGCTTATAGTAACTTTGGAGGAACTGCAGAGATCAACAGCTCATATAGAAAAATGTCTCTCCGCAGCAACTGTCGGTCGTGCACGGCAAAAATCTGGTCTTTATGGTAGAGCGACAAGACGAAAACCAAAAAAAAAATCCCCATTTGCAGTTTGCAACAAAACAACCCAAAGGAGTTACAGTTAATAGACGTTCGGAACCAGCCTGAGCTTTAGCTATTCTGCAAAGGAAAATGGACATAAATGTCATTCACCAGACGTGAAAGGCTGATGGAACAATAGCCCTGAAGATGTGTTGCTTTAACGGCGATGAAAGCTGCTTCTACAAAGTATTGAGTCAGGGGATTGGGGGGCTGCAGACAGTCATCCACGACATGCTCAGACTGCTTAATTGAAAAAGAATAGAAAGAAAATCTACTTTAAGCCGGTGTATTCCAGTAAAATCTAATAAAGTTTGTGGTTGAAACGAGACCAAACGTTAAAAGGTTCGAGTTGTGTGAACATTTTCTAGCAACTGAATGTCACGCAGGACATGCAGACGTTGCAGTTTCAGTTTTGAACATCTCACAGGAAACCTCAGAGGTCACAGCGGAGATATAAAGCCTGAATATATACCTCGTTGATTTAGAAGCAAGTCTATTACGTTATCAAATGATCCTCTTCTTATTTGGCCCGTGCTGGAGTCATAACTGCACACCGTGGCTTGGCGTAAAAACCAACATCAACTACGCGTGTGCATATAAGAAAAGTCCCACCCTGTCTCCAGAACAGCTGAATTATTTATTCATTTACAACATTTCACTCTGTTCAACTCTAATTAGCCCACTGAGACAACAGAGGGGGCATACATTTTCTCCTTATAACCCAAGCCGTGCACAACCTCCTCCTCTTATTAAGGGGATTTAACCATGTTCTTCTATTGGAGCAAAAATGAACCTAATGTTTGGGTGTAAACAGAACCATGTCTGAGCAACCCATGCAATAATCCCGGGCTTTGTGCTTGAGTGGCAAATTGCAAAAACACTCCTCAATCTTATCACCAGTCCAGGAGGGCAGAGAGATTCCTCCTCTGCACAACTGTAACTGTAAATGCAGGAAAAAAAAGCAACTATGAGATAGTGATGTTGCTGAATTATTTCCCAAAAATGAGGTATTAATGTTTTGAGTTTTTTTTTTTTTTTTGCTTGTTTTTTTTAAAACTGAACTGAGCTCCACCCATTTCGGTAAATCCTTTTTAAAAAAAAAAAAAAAATGCCACTCCGTGCTTTGTCAAAAATGCATTCAGGCGGCGCTCGTGCGATTCCAGGACGCAGGAGGTTAAACATCTGTAATCCGAGTCCTGTTCGGAAGAAATTCCAGGGAAGGTCAAACGTGAAAAACAACTTTGGATAATTTGATGCGGTGTATAAAAAGTTAAAGCTCTTTTTCTTAACGTGTAATTCTGTTAGCGTTCCCGACCCATTTATCCAAGTCCAAAAGTTTCATATCAGATTTGGCTGAACCTCAAGCAGCTTTTTTTGGCAGAACAAAGGCAGCAAATGTCTCCCATCTATAATGTTGAAATTGCATTAGAGATTGATTTCTTCTCAGAGAGACAGGTTAAGCTGAAGTAAACAATAAATCTTCCAATTTGCGTTTTTGGATCATAGCAAAAAACCCTTTTTTTTAAAATACATTTTTAAAACACTGTTTTTCCAGGGTTTGATCCTGGTATAACAAATAAGTTAAAGGACTTTTTTGTAACTACAATTGGGTGCACAAGCACTCTCATCTATTCAAGGTCTGAATTCGACATGCAGATTCAAGTCACTCCCAATAATATTCACTAAATGTTCTTAGCATGTTGCAACTAATATAGCAACTTACAAACATCGGACATATTTCTGGTTGGATATTTGCCCACTCTTTCTCTTGAACTAGGTAGAGTTCATTTAAATTCAGTGGTTTCCTCTCAGCGACCCCACGTTTAATCACAGCCCACAAATTTTCCACAGGGTTTAGGTTAGGATTACTCCAAAAGCCTAAAATCAACCCACTTTATCCATCCCAAAGCCAGTTTTAAAAAGTGTTTGGTTTCACTGTCTTGTTGGAACATCCGATTCTGTCCAAGTTTCAAGCATTTGACCGCTCAAACCGCTTTCTACAGATAAGAGAGAATTGGGTAGTATGATGACGAACAGTCCAGATGTCATAACATGGAAACTGCTTGAACACACATGTCACTGCACATGTAGATACAAGGAAATGGTAATATAGCCCGAGGGCAGCTAACATAGGAAAAAGCTGCTCCAAAACGGACATCTCCAGGCGAGACGGAAAATCCGCAGCTGCCCACCAGAACAAACCAAGTCCTGGAGGAACGGCAGAGATTATTTGGACTCAAAGACTAAAAGTAATTTCGGAATGAATTAAGGTGATTCCTTTAAACTCGAGGATGCCGCTCACCCTGTCAAACGCTGTGGTGGCGGCATCATGTGGTGGGGCGGTTTTGTTTTAGTGGGACTGATGCACTGCAAAACTGCTTTTAGAGAAATAGAAAAACAAAGAAATGAAAAGAGTCCCATTAAAGAGAAGCAATACAACAATAAACTTTCAAATATTACCTAAAAAACAAATATTACGATAAAAAAACAAACAAAATTAAAAGCCAAGACATGAAATAGATAAAATAAGGAAAACGAGCTTTGACCTTAATGAGAAAACTGCAGCCAACAGTTTTGGCACATCTCAGGTTTTCAGACGGTTGTTTCTCCTTGTTTAGTTCTGTTTATGCCACAGATTATTTAAAGACTCGACATGGTTCATACCTGACCATCAGCTCTGGAAAACTAGTAGAAACCCAAAGCTATTCAGAGCCTTATGGACCATCAACACAGTTTAACATTTGGAACCTGACAAACAGGGAGCCGGTACAGAGAACCAAGGACTGAGATGATCAAATCCTGGGGTTCCTGCTGTTCCTATTGTCGATCAGGACTCTGACAGCAGCATTCTGCACGAGTGACAGAGACCTGCTGGATATGCACCGTTACAATAATCAAACTCATGGAACATAGAAGCATGCACAAGGTCCTAATTTCTTTGAATACACCTCAAGTCAACACTGTCCCAACTTGCAAGCATGGATGTATCGTGACGGACTCTTTTGCTGCCTCTCATACTCGTGAATGGAAAAATTCAACGGCTGGAGGCTTAAACCTTGGACATAACTGGGTGCGCCAAAAAAGAAACTGATGCCAAACACACAACAGGTTGTGCAAAGCATCAAGCGGGCTAACACGGAACGTTGGGAGAGCATTTATCTTAACTCTTTTTTTTTTTAATTACTGAACTATGCATAAACGTGTGGTGTGTGGCAAAACATTTATTAAACTCTACCAGTGTTGTCAGGGAGAGCCAATATTACACCAGTTGTTGAAGGTTGGAAAACAAAACACTAGAGTCAAAGTGCAGCTTGCAAAACGACTTTTAGTCAACTATTTTTCACGTTATTCATGTAATTTAGCTTATAGTAGTAATTTTGGGTTAATTTTTAAGCAAACGTCTAAATGTCACCATATTTCCTGATCACTCTCAATGAGGGGTAAAAGAAGCATTTGATAAGCATTTCTGCTCTTCTTAACGAAACTCCAGGACAAAAACACGAAGAGTCATGCCCTCTCAATCCTACAGCGTCTTGTATCCCCCTCACCACGCTTGGCGGGGCAGATGATGGAGCTCACATTTCTTGGTGGAGCCCTTTGAAAAGAAAAAAACCCCTCTCAAGTCCTCACACAATCAGGGGTCTGCAGAATATCCTGATTCAGCAAAGCTTAAGATAATACACCAAAAGATGGGCGTCCCGCATTTTCCCATTCAATATGGTTCCTCCGTGATGTATCTCTCTTGTCTTCATGTGATGGTTATTTAAAGGGAGGCCCATGGATTTTTCTCCCCCACGCAACATAATGGCAAATCAATACCATACAAGGAGAGCAAGCATCGTACAGAGCAGCCCAAAGGATAGGCGGCTCTCGTCAAAAGAAAAAGATGGGTTTTCAAACAGGGTTTTTTTTAATAAATATAAGGAGCTGGATAAGAAATATCTCGCTGTGTTACATCATATTTGACAAAATGTTCCTCTTTAGTGCCTTTCCACATACTCTGACATGTTTTTCCAGTGCCATAGCAGTCAAGGCAACAATTAGGAGGTTTTCCACCGCCAGAGTAAAAGCGTGTGTGTGTGTGTAAGGGGAGGAAGGAGGAAGACGGTTGTTATCATGACATATGGATTGGACACCAGTTTCCTACTTGGGCAGAGAACACTACCCAGAGGAATGCTGCTGTTTGTTTAGAGCAGGGAGGGAGGGAGGGAGGGTGGAGGACGACACGAATAAAATAGAAAAGGGAAACAAATCTCTGCAAAAAAAAAAAAACACCAGCAGCGATGAATGCACGGCGAGAAAAGAGGAAGCTGTCAAATCGGCAAAGACACCTGGAGGTCCTCTGTGTTTACACTTTCCCCTCTGCCCCCTCCGCCGTCTTTATCTGTGACACTGCTCCCAATCCCTCAATGACTCACCGCACTCTGAAGTGCTGCGAACCTGGCTTTGCACAAGGAGGAGGAGGAGGAGGAGGAGGAGGTGGAGGAGAAAGAGAAGGAGGGAGCGACGGCAAATCCTGCTAATCATTCCCGCCAGCAGCGCTTCTGATAGCCTTTGGGAGTGAATGAAGGCCCTGGAATCAGTGGGTGGGAAATAAGAAAGGGGGAGCAGCGCTACGTTTCCAAGATTTGATGACAGCTGAAGTAACAGTTTGGGAGCTGCTCAGCTTTGCCCACTTTTCTCCCACACTGACAAAGGCCTGGTTGTCTCCCCTTGTGCTCCGAGTTGAAGAGCTCTTGTCACAGTGAAAGCTCTCGCCGAACTCTTTTGGGTTGCGACTGCGGCTTGTTTTAAAGAGACTCTTTCATGTCCGTGCATCCTGAGACGACCCGGCGACTAACAAGCATCCATGGCGTTCCTGTGCTTTGCAAAAAGGATGTGACCGGAAACACATACACCACAAAAGCTGCACATTGTTTCACCTCGAAAAACATAAATAAGCTGGGTCAGCGTGTTAAGTTTCGTTTCGGTTATTACGCTGTTTAAACCTCCTGAGCTGATTTGGATTAGCCTGATAATTGAATTACATACGGGTCATGTCTGTTATCGAGCATGTGATATATACATATCATCTGTGCCCCGATACAATTACAGATCAAACTTCACCAAAGATTATAAACAACAAAGTGCCTAAAGATCCAGTTGAAAAGATTACAAGAAAATCTGTTTAGGGGGAAACGTGAAAAAAAAGACTGAGGATTGTACAGAGCAGCCTGCTGTACTGTTACATGGTAAAATATTTAAAAGTGCCATAAAAAACAATATCATAATGTTGCAAATGCCTGGAATTACCAGTTTGAACATATAATCTTATAATCTCCTAAAGGGAACAGGATTTTGCACAAAGATGATGCTGTACTGATTCTGAGACCATGAATTATTTATGGCAGCAGTCAACAAAGTTGTTCTATTTCCGTTACGTGTGCAGTTCCAAGTGCAGTTCACATTTTTGATAAATACGCTTGGTATACTGCACAAATTTTGCATCGAGTCTTTTGCAGCAGAAAAACCTTTTGGAGGAAAAACATCCCTGCAGCATGATGCACCAACACCAATTTCTCAAAATTTGGTCTGGACTTTTTTATCAGGTTCTGTGCCCTATTATTGCCCTTTACATCCCTAGGTATATTTTAAATTCTAAGTATAATAAGTATTTTAGCTTCTTTAAGTATCAAGTAAACTGCAAGTAGTTCTAAACCCAACCCAGCAAGTCTGCCCCTGGTCCCGCCCTTTTTGGCACATTCCAACCTATATATATATATATATATATATATATATATATATATATATATATATATATATATATATATATATATATATATATATATATATATATATATATATATAGATAGATAGATAGATAGATAGATAGATAGATAGATAGATATATATTGTAAACAGTCTACATTTAACAATATTTATATTGTTTACTATAATAATAATTATTATCTATTTATAATATTTATTATAACATCTATTAGAGTTTACAGGCATGTAGTGTGCAAACTGTTTCAGAGTTTGGTCCAATGGAATTGAAGACACAGCTGTTTATTAACACATTTTGTAAATAGTAAGTTAAGCCCTGAAAACCATGTTATGTTTGTGCATAACGTGGGCGTTTTACATAATTTCGAAAAACCGTCCACATTATTTGATTGGCTATTTCTGCAGTCTCACAGTTTTTCTTTGAATGACCTTGACACATGGGAGGAGTTATTGAAATAAGTTTTGTATGTTATGCAACATTCTTACTAATTTGCAGGACTCACAAATGTTTTTAACGCTCACATGATTTAGAAAGACTCAAGCAACGTTCAGGAAAATGGATTTAGTCTCTGCAACTAGCAGTTGTAGAGAAAAATAACAAAACATAAAAAGCATTTTTATCAAACCGTACCATCGTTTGGTCATGTTTACCAAGTTCTTACCCGAAAGGAATAATTTGTTATCTCATTTTTCCGGACAACATCTTTAAATTTCACTGAGTTCAAAGGTCAAATGTGAGATATCAAACAAGTAAAACATTTTCGATATTGTTTTGTTCGCTGTATCTATAGATGTTACGTGCCAAGGGTCTTGTTGATCAAGCTTGAAATGTTGGAGAAAATTTTGAAAACAGGTTTGTCTTTGCCACAACATATTAAAAAAATGATTAGTTAGGCAAAAGTGGGCGGGGCTCATGTCACTTGATGCACATTCACCCAAGGAGGTTAAATGTGTGATTTAAAGTTTGGTAGTTAAAGGCCAAAAAAACACATTGTCTTTTGTAATACAAACCCTGTAATAGAAAAACCTAGTTATTAGAATTCTTAGAAATTCTTCTAAGTTAAAACTTAAATTAACTTAACTTAAATTAAATTAAAATTACCTGACAGAGTAAAATTCAATTTCTTGGAATATAAATGTCTGTTTCAATGTAGCGTTTGGGTACAGGAGGTAAACAATAACTCTTCCTCCTTCCTGTAACTTTTAACAAAAAAAAGTTCAACATGGTGTTGAGTTTGAGCTTGGCATTAGAAATGAGAAAGAGATCAACAAAACATCGCATTAACATTTTGGTAGACTCGCCACCATAACGCGCATCCAAAATACAGTTTAGTTCAAAATGTTTCAGTTTTACATTTCTTTTTCAAGTTTTCTATGTTGATCTACGTTGAGGTATAACAACAACTAGTTTAAAACTTTCTTTATTACTCCTGCTTGTTTTCTTTTTATCCCTTTGACCAAATAAAGCAGCTCTCATTTAGTCATTGCTCATTTAAAATTAAGAAACAAACAAACAGGAGAAAAAAATAAAAACAAAAAGACAGCCCTTGAAGATTGATTTCTAATTGCAGTTAAATTTTAATTACTGCAAGGAAATTGTTACATTTTAACCAAATCTGGAACAGTAACTAATAAAGTGGCTGTAAATTTGGATTCATTTGAAACACCAACACCGTAAAAAAACATCAACAAATATCTGTCTTCAAATAGCAGATAAGAAATGTTACAAAGTCCTGAAGTATGTCTTTAAGGTGTTTTCTTAACTTTAATCTTCAGTATAGTGGCAATACAGTTAAACTCAAAATTATTCACAGGGATCTAGGTTTAATAGAACAGAATAGAAATACCTTCACTGTCCCACAGTGGGGAATTTTGGGCGTTACTGTTGCAAAACCGAGTAGACAGGATACATCAGACTTACAAACAAGATTAAATAAAATTAATAACGCTTCAATATTTAAAGTTAAGCTGTAAAGCAATAGAGATGGAACTTGTCACAAAGAGAAAAATACGGTGCAATTATCAATAGATAATAAGCCACATGCAGGTAAAACTGAAATGCTCAAATCAAAATAAAAGAAAAACAGGGAGACATAGTCTATCGCTTTAGGTTATTTTTGACTTTTTCGAAAAACAGTAAAAGCGCTAAAAAGGAGATGGAAACAAATTGGGCCAATTAATTCTGACGTTGCAAACTTTTACCTCACATGACTGATCAGCTGTCTCTGCTGCCAGCGTCTTCCCGGATGTTCTCATAACGCTCGAAAACAGGTCTGGAAGCAACAACAGGTACGTGCGGACCAATGGAGAAACATG
Organism: Fundulus heteroclitus; assembly: GCF_011125445.2. Taxonomy (NCBI): domain Eukaryota; kingdom Metazoa; phylum Chordata; class Actinopteri; order Cyprinodontiformes; family Fundulidae; genus Fundulus; species Fundulus heteroclitus. The sequence continues at coordinate 22,077,422 of NC_046376.1, read as the reverse complement.
CACATGTCTTAGTGTCATCTGAGAAAAAAGAATAGCAATGCAATTATTAAAACCTTGTTCCATTGCTGATCTGTGGTCCGTGCTAGTTAGCAACCGCTACTTCCTGTTTATTACAGCCGGTGTCAACGAATGACGACATTACGCTTTGTGTCGCCTTTTTAACTATACACTAGTAGATGGAAACATGTCTGATTCGCATATTCTTTTTTGTGACAATTTAAAAGTTAGCTTAGAATTCACATGAGAATTGGATGAAAATACGGCTATTGATGTTATTTTCCCTACAGTCCTTCTGTCTCCCACCACCTGCTTAAGGGGACTTTTTTGTGTCAGTAGGTAACTTTACATCAGAGATGACAAAAATGTGGGGTTCCCCAAGGGTCCATCCTGCGTCCCCTCCTATTCAATATCTACATGCTCCCTCTTGCTCAGATCATAAACAACAACATCAGCTACCATAACTATGCAGACGACACACAGCTCTCCATCACCATGTCACCAGGTGAACCCATTCAGGCACTGAGTAAATGCTTAGAAGAAATCCATGCATGGATGTGCCAAAACTTTCTTCAATTGAATAAAAAACAAAACTGAAGTAATAATTTTTGGACAAATAGAGGAGAGATCAAAAGTTAGCACACAGCTTCAGTCGCTTCAGCTAGGAAATCACTGATCAGGCCTGAAATCTGGGTGTAGTGATGGACTCAGACCTGAACCTCCAAAAGCATCTAAAGACAATTACAAGGTTGGCTTTCTACCACCTGAAGAACATTTCCAGGATTAAAGGACTAATGTCTCAGAAGGATCTGGAAAAACTAATCCATGCGTTTATTTTTAGTAGAATTGATTACTGCAACGGTGTTTTCACAGATCTAACCAAAAAGTGGATCAGACAGCTGCAGCTGATCCAGAACGCTGCTGCCCGCGTCCTCACTAAGACTAAGAAAGTAGAGAACATAACCCCAGTTCTAAAGTCCTTACACTGGCTCCCTGTATCTCAGAGAATAGACTTTAAAATATTTCTGTTAGTCTATAAATCCCTAAATGGCTTAGCACCTAAATACATCACATACTTGTTGTCAGTGTATCAACCATCCAGACCACTGAGGTCTTCTGACTCCAGCCTGCTCTGCATACCTAGAACCAGAACTGAACACGGAGAAGCAGCATTTAGTTCCTATGCTCCACTGATCTGGAACAAACTTCCAGAAAACTGTAAAAGTGTGGAAAGCCTGACTTCCTTTAAATCAAAATTAAAAACACATTTGTTTGTTCTAGTTAAACTGTTTTACTGAAAAATCATTAGTTCAACTTTGTAGTCCAACTGTTTTTAATGTTTGCTTGTAGTTTCTATTTTTCCATGCTTTATTTTGTTTCTACATTTTATTCCAACTTGCTTTTATTCTGTTTTATTTTCCTATATTTGAATCATGTAAAGCACTTTGCGCTATCTTTGTACTGAAATGTGCTATATAAATAAATCTGCCCTGCCTTGCCTTACCTGCACTGGGTCCGGGGGCCTCCTAATTAGGAGCTGGGCCTCGTAATTAGTTTATCCAGCCGCTTCCTCTCAGCTACAGTCGAGCTGCTGCTCCAACATACCACAGCAAAAAAGATGGCTGATGCCACCAGAGTTAAAGAAGGTCTTCAGGAGAGCCCCCTGCACTCTAAAAGACCTCAGTCTCTTCAGCAGGCAGAGTCTGGTTTAAAGTAATCTTTTAATGTTTCTTCTGACTGGATGTCATTTTGTAGTGGCCCAGCCAGAGTGTAGATTTTAATCTGATGGTGAATCTCTGGAAGGAGCTAAATATTAGGGTGATGATTTGGTGCTCGCCCCTAAAGATAAATACAAAATACAAAATGTACCTTCCAAAAAAACAGTTAGAAGGGTTTGAAAGAACGTGCGACTGTGACTAGGAGAGTGGAGTAGTTGTTTTGCAATTGGAAGGTTGTGGGTTTGATTCCAGCTTCCTCATGTCACATGTTGATGTGCCCCTGGGCAATGCACTTAACGCCACATTGCCTACCAATCGGTGTATGAAGGTGTGTGCGTCAGTGAGTGCAACTGGGTGAATGTGACTATTGTGTAAAATGCTTTGAGTTGTCAGTAGGACTACAAAAGCTCTATATAAATAAATCTATCAATATTGAGAAGGGTATTAATACTTTTTGAGACACCATTTAATTTGTACCAGAATATGAATAAAACAACCCCATTTTTTATAAACATATACGTCTTTTAAATTGTTTCATTCTGTTTTGAAAGAAAACTAGCTTGTTTGTTAAATATGTGGTGAAAATATGTGGTATCTGGTATGAATAAGTGTTGGCTTAAATGCACCAGCAGAGGTCTAGATGCACTCTGTGGCTGGATCTGTCTGTCACTTCCTTCTGCTTAAAAAGCAAAGGTTCGTGCTGCAGCGTTTCCATTTACAGAAGCTATTCACTCTGAAAAACCTATAAGTTCATGTTGCTAAAAGGACCTGCTTTAATATCCTAATTTAAAACAAAAGCCTGATCAGGTTCAAAGTTAGCAAAAAAGTATACTTAGATGTTCATGAATGCTCTCATTTCTCAGTCCATGAACAATCGTGAAACCAGCTTGCTTCAACAGCTTCATCAGTTGTTTGTAAAACAAGCAGAACAACGGACAAAGAGCTCAATTAGCCTCCACACGTAAAAATCCGCCGCTGCATACACAGCAGCCACTGTGCTCGCCGACGAAGAGCCGAAGTGTAATTTTATAAATACAGCTTTAGTCTATCTCGCCACAGATCTCAGGGTGTTGTTCACACCTCTGCAAAGACTACCCACATAAACTGAGCATCGATGTGCATGCAAGGCTCCGTCATGAATGATTTTATATGCACTTGCACACCTACACACACCGCCACTGCTGCTGCAGGTAAAAGGGAATTATGAAAGAGATTGCGCCTTTTTTTCCCCCCCTTCTTCTTAAATCCTCTTTGGCGCGCCGACGTTGCCTTGAGTGATGGAGCCGGGAGGAGCGCTGGGCGGTTTGATGTTAATCTAACACTTTTTTTAAGCTTGAACTCGAACATGGTAGCCGAACTCACACTTATCCATCTCCCTGCAGAGTGCACCTCATCACATGCTGGGGCACATGCATGCCCAAGAAAGACGTGCACGCTGCACCATTGTTAGCTCTCTAGTCCTGCTGCGTAGCTTTACCTGTAATGCCTCCAAGCTATAGAAAAAGCTGCTGTTTTATTTTAAAATTGTCACGGATTTGCAGCTATCACAAGAGAAAGAAAATCTTTCATCATCTGCCCAGTTTGCTGACGGGAATGGTTGGCATGCTGCTGTGAACGTAGAAACAGACTAACCTTTGTAGCCTAAACCAACTCAAGACCGCAGGTTTAACACATCCTGTGTGAGTTTGGATGCAGTTTCTCACACATCCAGTCGAGCTAATAAGATGTACCCAATGCACGAGGTGCCCTCAGACTAAGGGTGCCCACTTTCAGCTCTAAAGCTTTAAAAATAAATGCATCCATAAAACGCTTTAACATTTTTCACTGTTAAAGTAACATTTCATAAAAAAAAAAAAAAGGCTGCACCAGTCAGGTTCCCTGGCTGTGCCCACACTTTGTTCCAGCACCATTAGATTCAGCTGACTCCACTTCTCCAAAGTTGTAACTTTCTTCAGGTTAAAAATCTGGATGCACAGCGAAGGTCCTTGCCCTGCTTCAAACATCAAGTTCTTGATCGCCTCTAGCTGACCAGAATCTGGAGCTGTTTTCTATTTGAACCCATCTTGGTAAAACCTCAGTTCCCACAGCTCCTTTAAAAAAAAGCAACTTCTTATAGTTACTAGTTACTTCTCCCAAAAAGTAACTCAGTTACTAACTCAGTTACATAACACTAACAAAGTAACTAGTTACTTGGAAAAGTAACAATGCAGCTACTTTTTTACGATCTAAAGAGTAAATGAATTTGGATGACTTTCCTGGTATTGGAACTTTAAATACTTAATTAAGTTAATTATCAAATCTCAAATGCATAATAATTAATTGAATGCAGTAAATATCTGAAAACAGTATACCTACATTTATACCATTTTAGTGTATGTGGTGGAACAAGTGTGTCAGCAGTCAAGACATCTATCAGTTTCAGTATATTCATGTAGATACGATTGTTATTATTATGTTACACTTTATTATCATTCAACTGCACATTTACAATGTACATTTGAATGAAATTTTGTTGCAATACATTTTTACAGTAAAAAAAAACCATTAAAACAAACAAGACGTTTTAGAACTTCATAATTATTCCTCATTAACAGGTTACAACTGGCTCTAAAATTGGTATAGCAATAAAACTAATGCTTTTCAAGCACTATAGAAAAATAAGGTAAACCTTTGTAGTAAAATTAAAAAGGGTTCACACCATTCAAGACAACAGTCAGGCAAAATGTACTTCCACTTATTTTCGTGATTATGAGAGTAATTCTTAACAGCATCGGTGACCACTGAAGAAGCAAAGAGCAAAACTAACAGGTAAACATAACTTAAAACAAACAACGACAAAAAAAGTACAAGCTTTGGTCTGCTTTTTACCATTCATTAAAAACCCGAACAACACTCCATACTAATTCCTAACCCTCCATTCACTTATTAATCTACCCATGCTGCCCATTTCTGCCTAAAATGAACTTGAAATTTCCAGCTTCCAATGCTTTAATTGATCGAGTTGTGGCGACGCGTCGCCTTACATTGTAACTAACGTAACAGCGTTTCCGAAATGAGAAAAGTAATTAATTAGATTACTCCATTACAGAAGAAAATAAGGCCTTATTTTATAACGCTGTTACTTCCAACACTGCCAGCTCCTTTAAAAAAAAAAAAAAAAGAAATCCCAGAGCATGATGTTGATAGGATTCATCGCCTTGGAAAAAAAAAAAAAAAAAAAACGTCCTTCTATTTGAGTAGTGGTTAACCCTGAGCTTGATGCTGCCATAACCTTGTTTCACTGTGTGGATGTGGTGCTGGGCGTTTACACACGGCGGTGTTGTTTTTAAGTCAAACATACCAATGAGACTAACACATTCCCCCAAGGTTTTGTGAGATACTGGCCAGGCCTAAATGTTTTATTAGGAAGGAAATACTGTATATATGGAATATGGGAGACACTTTTCACATGTACGTAGCACGTGTCAAGTACTTGTCATTAGTTCCTGCAGCTCCTTCAGCTTCTTCAGCGTTAACATCAAGGCCCTGGCAGCCTCCCCGACCACTTTCTATCTTTTATTTTCTTTTATATTTTTTTATTTGGAAAAAACGGTGTAACATGAAACCAGTGCAATGTGTAGAAACTGCACCATCACTATTGAGACAAATCTTTTCCAATTATTCATAAATTACAGTCTTTTTTTCACCCTTTCTGCAAACAGCAGCTTTCGACAAATGATGCAAAATGAGCGAATGACTGAAAAGCTCAACTACTTTCAACTTTCAGTCTAACTGGTGGCAAGTGTGAACTCAAGAGGACTTCAGTAATGAAATCAAAAGTGGATTCGGCAAAGTAATATAAGAATCCACATTTCTGCAACCAGCTGACTTCCCTTTTGTTATTTTCTCACATTTCTCCCTCCAGACCGTTCTGGAGAGCACTTAACATATTTTACGGTAAAAGTATGAGGAAGTTTTGAAATAATCTACCAAACTCTAATGTGAAAATGACATAAAAATAGCAACAAAAAAGGGGTGTGTGTGCACACTCTTTGTGATCATCTTCAGTTTGCTATGCAAAAAAATAAAGAAACCCTCTGTTAATAAACCGAATAATGCTGCATGTGACACACATTATTTCTAATAGCTTTGTCATAAAAACACCAGCTTTTGAGCGAGGTTCGTTCAACAGTTGCTCCCAAGTGCACAAACTGAATCCTCCCCATAAAATAACTGCTTAAACTTCAGATGTAAAGTTTTAACTCTGCATTATTACAAGTTAAATGTAAATGGGATCCTTTTTGTTTAGACAAAAGACAACCAAAATTATTTTTCAGCTTTATTTAACCAAATCCAGAATAGGTCTTTATTTTGACCCCGCATGGCTTCAAACGCTGGCGAAACAATCCCCATGAGACAGCACACAGCGGCCCGTTTAAACGTCCCAACTGACAGCTGTTTGTGAACTTCAAAAATCATAAAACGAACCGAGTAATGACGATACCCCTCCGAAGTGGAGTTCGACCGCAGCTCCCGTGAAAGTATTGATAAAAATGGCTGCATGAATGATTGCATGGCCTGGGTTATTGATGGCCATGAGGAGAACGCCTGTAATTAAATAGTCCCCTGAGTCTGCTCGGGTCACCCTGATGGCCATCAGCAATAAACAGGAGGTGGACAGAGAGGGGACGGTGATCAATACCAGAGTGTCGGATTTCCAAACTGGAAATCATGTCAAACTAATTCGGGGAGATTAAGGGATCATTCTGGCTCTTTTTTTTTCTTTTTTTTTTTACCCCCAACACTTTAACAGAATCATGAGGTGAAGACGAAACCAGGAAAAACGCAGAACAACGTCATCTAAGGTAGAGGTTTCCTCTTAATCTGAGCTAATTTTCTGTCATGTTTTCATGTCGCACATATGTCCAAATCTGTCCCCCGCCCCTCCACCCCACCCACCCCCGGGCCTTTACAGCGGCCTCCTCCATCATCCAGCGGCAGAAAAGGACTTTGATTCCCATTTCAGCGCCTCCTATCATCCATCTCTCACATCCCCTCTTTGTCCGAGGCCGCGTTTAAATGACAGTGATACATACGGCGCATTACAAAGACAAAAGGTCAGTTCAGGCCGGGTTTTTTTTAGCTGGCATTAAAGGCTGACAGGACCACATAAAGCATTCACATATGTTTTTTTTTTTTTTTTAAAACATATATTTAAGCAGGCTCTAATGACGGCGCGCAGACACTTAGCCGGCCGAGGCGCGTACGGGGCTCCCATTAAAATGCACTACAGAAAATGAGATTTGGGGGCGCCCCTGTGAAAAACCATGCGTGTAATCAGCTCTCTTCCTCTACCAGTTTATCTGCCAAGGATTTGGAGGAGGGTTTGCCCCCCCACCACCACCACGTATTAATATTCATAGAGAAGATTCTCTGCTCGCTGTCTGCTGCTGGTGCCGCCTGTGGCCCGCAGACTTATTTGGAATCTAAAATATGGCTGAATCTCTGCTGGGAAAAGCTGTGTGAACCGTTCATGTGAGGGGGGGGGGGGTAGTAATAATCCAGCGTTCTGCCGGGGTAGCGGCTGTAACTCTCAGTGTTTGTGTCTTTTTGTTTTCAGTAAAATGTCAAGACTGTTTTTTTTTTAAAAATGTTTTTGTTTTTTAGGTTGTTGTTTTTTTTTTTGCTGTCAGTTTTGTTCTGAGAAGTAGCACATTCACGGTTCGCTGCTGCAGTGCGGGTTCACAGGCCGATGGGTAGATCTTGTGGCTTGTTTTGGTCAAAACCACTATGGTGGAGTGAGTCAGAGTGAAACCGAGTGCTCCAGTTTGCCTTTCCTGCTTCTGGTTCGAGATGAACATTAAAGCGATGCAGAGCAGGACGTGACTCATGTCTCCCGTGGCCAGCCTCCCTGGTTGCATGCTAAAGTTCTCCAGTGCACCTTGCAGAGGATGCAGCAGATGAAAACACATCACCTCAAATCTTAATATCGCTACAGTCTCAGGTCTTACCTTTTTTTTTTTTTTTTTTTTTCCTCCTCTTCCCTTCATGTCCTATTTCAGATTCTGTCTTGGAGGATCAGCTGTGACAGATGCCAGATGTTCCTCCGCATGCAATATGCAAAGCTTCCAGCTGTCTGTCCACACAGCGCACCCAGGCTCCCATGTACGCTCCGGTGAAATCTAATACTTCTCCCGAAACAGGCCACAGTGTACTGCTGTGAATACAAGCCCACAAAACCATTCTGTTATTTTTTTTTGTAATATAGTGTCTTTCTTAAATGAAAATAAATGCTGATGCCTTATTTGCCTTGTTAATGTCCAATTGTTAATGAGGTTGGATAGGAGATGAAGCATAAATTAAAATGTTCAGATACAGTGTTCACCCCCTTGTTTTTTTTGTTTTTTTTTAGGTATTTTGTTACATTTCAGCTTGTAGCAAATGTTTTTTGTTCTTATTGTATGGGATGGATCTGCACAACATAGTCCAGGTTAGTGAAGTGAAATAAAAAAAACAAACTGATTTTTGGCACAGATTTGCTATGAAAGCCCTGAAGCTGGGATGCAACAAATTACCTTCAAAAGTTACATGATTAGTGAAATGAAGTCCCCTGTGTGCAATCTAAGTGTCTGTCAGTATAAACAGAGCTTTTCTGAAAAGCCCCGCAGGCTGCAGCACCACTAAGCAAGACGCATCACACGATGACGACCAAGGAGCTCTCCCAACAAGTCAGGGACAAAGTTGTGGAGAAGTACAAGTCAGGATGAGGATATAAAAAAAAAAAAGTATGTAAATCTTCAATGTTTCCCTGGAGCGGCATCAAATCCACCATCTTCACATGGGAAGCACATGGTAGCTTTCGTTGGGTTCGTTGTAAGAAATGAATAATCTAAACCCCACCTGCTCACTCTGTCTTCTAACGACCAGAATTCAACAAGGAGAGGCAGCATTTAATTTCTGTGTTCCTCGGCTCTGGAAATCAAACGATTAAAGCCAAAAGTGTTTAGTGATGCTTTCCTGTGAAGGGATAAGCTTATTTTGTTTTATTAAACCCTATGCTTATCATGTCTTATTTATTCATAGGACTTAAATTACCATGTGACTGCTTTTTTAATGTGATTCTTTCAATTTACTTCCTTCTTAATGTGCTAAACAGACTAAACTTACTTTACTTGACTTTCGTATCCAGTGTATCCTTTTGAGGTGTGCTGTATGCTAGATCCTATCTTAAAGTTTGCAAATGTGGTTTAATTAAGCTAGTAGGCCAGTCACAGGTATTGAGGTTTTTAAAAGTTATGATTTTAAAAGTGCAAAGAGTTTCTATCATATGGAAAGTTACAATTTTGTAAAACTACAGTAGGTGAGCACCGGACTGCAGAATGGCTTCCTGAGCACACACCTTGACTTATTAATCAGCTTAGACTGTTTGAGTGTGTGCCTTTAAATGCTTAAATTTAGCAGGTGTTACACACCTTTCCTTTTTTCTATGCATAAAAATAAAATAAAATAAAAAGCAATAATATGCCACAATATTTTTGTTATAATATTTTTTGTCATATTATTGGAGTCACTGTAGGAATAAATGTTGCTTTTCTGTTTTACTTGAAAACAATGAGATCATGTTACACATATTTTTCATATTTCAAATCTCACACAGGCATCCTCATGCGCCTATTGCCAAAGTTCCAGAAAATGTAACAACATGTGACAACAAGTCTCACTGCTAAAGCGTCTGATGTAATTAACACCTCCATGAAACCATCAAACAGCGGCATACATCTTTAGTTGAACCACGTGGACAGAGCTGGTAAGAACATTTCTGCCTCTGTTGCTTTTTTAGTCACATGTTAATTGCGTCGTATTTTCAAACAAATTCTGATATTTAGCTAAGCTTGCCTGAACAAACACAAAATCCAGATTTTGAAAATAGATTTCATTTATTAGGGGCTGCGCAGGTAGCACTGTTGCCTTGCAGCAAGAAGGTCCTGGGTTCAAATCCACCCTGGGTCTTTCTGCATGGAGTTTGCATGTTCTCCCTGTGCATGCGTGGGTTCTCTCCAGGTACTCCAGCTTCCTCCCACAGTCCAAAAACATGACTGTTAGGTTAATTGGCTTCTCCAAATTGTCCTTAGGTGTGAGTGTGTGTGAATGGTTGTTTGTCCTGTCTGTCTCTGTGTTGCCCTGCGACAGACTGGCGACCTGTCCAGGTAGTACCCCGCCTCTCGTCCATTGACAACTGGAGATAGGCACCAGCACCCTTCGCGACCCCATGAGGGATTAAGCGGGTCAGAAAAGATGTGTATAGATTTAATTTATTAAGGGAGAAAAGGATGTATAAACCAACCCTGTCCTGATTTTCTTTGGTCCAGTTTTACAATCTGCACCCAAGCATGATTACTGCCTGCAAAGTTAATAATAATAATAATAATAATAATAATAATAATAATAATAATAATAATAATAATAATAATAATAATAAAAAGAACCTATCTGACATGAAGAACATAAAGTAGCCTAAAAGTTGTCAAACAAAATAAACTTGCACTGATCTATATGCATTAAATAACAGCTGAGAAACAAACTCAGCAACATTTTATCAGACTGGAAAAGGTCACAAAGCCATTTATGAGGTCTGGGTCTCCAGTAAACCACAGTGAGAGTAATCATCCACAAACAAAGAAAACATGGCATATGGCCGAACTTTTGTGTCCTGCTGACCAAAATTACTGCAAGAGCACACCGATGACTCAACCAGGAGGTCAAACAAACAGAAAAAAACTCTAAAGCACTGAAGAGCTAGCTGACGTCAGTCAAGGTCATTGTTCGATCCAATGATAAGAAAGAGACTGGACAAAAATGGCGTCTATGAGAGTTGCAAGTTGAAAAGCACTGCTGACCAAAAAGAACATAAATGGCCCATTTCATATCTGCCAAATAGCATCTTGATAATCCATAAAATCTTTGAGAAAATGTTTTGTGGATTGCCAAAACTGGGTCTTTTCAAAGGCCAATAAACTTTTCTAAGAAGAATGACATATTGCTGTGACAGTGTGAGTTGAATGTTATTCAAATCTAACTGACATCAAATGTAATTTGCAAGAAATTCAAGGAAAATAACCTGTTTAAATAAATATTATTATACAAGGATGTCAATATTCATTCAATAGTCATTTATTGGTGGAGTTTATGAAGAGTACACAGAATTTCTGGACATTTCATCGTTGAAAAAATATGTTTTAAACTAGGTGTGCTGGATAAGCTATGCCTGACACAAGTGTTTGTCTTACTTTCTCCATTACGAACAAAACGTACAGCTGTCTGTCTTTAGTCTGGGAGCATCAGGGAGGCAGATATACCCAACCCGAGCGAGCCGTGCGGACTGCATGGGTTGTTTATTTAAAAGAACAAATGAATCAAGCAGGAGTCGAACCGAGTCTTTGGTTTCCCTCCCCTGTGATAGTTTACCTGGCCAGGTCTTCAGGAGCACACCAGGTTATGTCCCAATGGCCAGCCTCTTTTATTAGCCTGCATCAGTCTAGAAACTTCAAGGCCAGAAACCAACAAACTGCTTATGAGCTCATGTTTAGGGAGAGTACATGTTTCCATGTTTCATCTATAATTTGAGCCGTGTTTTATAAAAATTGGACAGGAATGAAGAGTGCTGGGTCCATTTTTTTGACAGATGTGTGCTCATTCCACATTAGAACAGCGTGATTTTGTTGGCTCAGTGCATGGCAATGGCAGCTGTGTGCACGTCACTGTCTATAGAGGTGAATAGATGATGTCCTGTCCA